>NC_091824.1:29640000-29940000 GCF_038994185.2 Dermacentor albipictus
TGCCCAAACTCGCGTCCCCTCGACAATGAAAATTCGCGTGCCCTCTTTGTGCGCACGACACACTCCAGCCGCCGATCCGCGTCCCGGCCACGACCACCTGCCCTCTGTTAATCCTGCTGCAACGGTTACCGCAACGGTATCTGCACGCGCCAATGGCACCCGCCGTGGTTGCTCAGTGGCTATGGTGTTGGGCTGCTGAGCACGAGGTCGCGGGATCGAATCCCGGCCACGGCGGCCGCATTTCGATGGGGGCGAAATGCGAAAACACCCGTGTGCTTAGATTTAGGTGCACGTTAAAGAACCCCAGGTGGTCAAAATTTCCGGAGTCCTCCACTACGGCGTGCCTCATAATCAGAAAGTGGTTTTGGCACGTAAAACCCCAAATATTATTATTATTATTATTACGCGCCAATGGCGCTCGTACAAACACGCACAAACACCCGAACCTGCACGCAGGTCTCCTTGATGCCAGGGCCCTAGGGATTTGCCTCGAATACATATTGCTCTTGGGCAAATAATTAGGCATTTATTTATGCAACTGAGTTTGAGAGCCCAGATCCCATGGCCTAGCTCCGTAAATTATTAATAATGTTTGCTGGTCTGCGGTAGGATATGTGAATAACGCGCAGACGGCGTTAAAACTTTGCACTGGCGCTGCGTCGGGGAGGCGTTTCATTATTTACCAGTGTCATGCGCTCGTACCACACGATTAGCTACTATTCACCGCAAAACTTACCTTGAGTTGGCGGCACCGTCGCTGCCTTATGTGGATACGCCGTTGATTGTGGCGCATGGCAATGTACTTAGTGTTGCTTCGTTAAGGGCGATTTGGCGAGTAATTTGTTTTTTATCTCTGTCTTCTTGCGCGATAGCGTTTGAGGCACCGTGTCACATGAAAATCCGGTGTCGGCGGCGTTGTATACGTCAGAAGAAAGTACTCCCGAACCACAAAAACGCCGGCCCTTGTCGTGGCGCGTTTTCATTACTGAAGTAATTGAATTTTGCAAGGAATTGAATGCATTGTGACCTGAGGTGCGCGTTCAGGTGTGCTGCGTGTGTGTGTGCTTTCTTTTTTGAAGGCCGCAGTGTGCAAATTGCACCTGTAAACTGTCTTACACCTGGGTGTCCCTCGATCGTTGAGGCTCAGAGGCCAGTTAGGGACTTATACGCTAAGATTTAGCAACGGCACAGATCTGCGTGACAGGCGTTGGCCTTGCAAAGGGTGTTCTCTTCTGGAGAACTTGTAACCCATTTCCAATGGCACACCCTTGCAGGTTCTGTTATTTGAAATAACTGAAAGTTGGACGCTGTCGCAAATTTGCTGTAAATGCTCGGCCTGACGCGCCTGTCACACTATGGGCTTCTGCGTCATTTGGTAGTTTTTCCTATAGCTAATGCAGATTAAGCCCGTTATTATCATGCGGTGTTACACCGAGAAAGCAGCTGTCGAGGGTATGCTAGTTAGGGAAGGTAATCGGCATTAAGAGGTAAATATTTATTACCTGATTTGCAGACTGAAACGACCTGCCCGTTCTTCCAGCTGGTGACGGAGATCCTACAGGAGGATAAAAACAGCGAGAAGATTTATTTGAAGTACGCTTTGTACAGTATGCTTAGTGTACTTAGCAGTTAAGAGTTGATTCCATCCGACCCTGATGACAGTAAGAGTTTTAGCTTTTCAGTTATTACCGTTAAGCTATATTCAGTGCATTCTATGGGTCACATAGCAGATTGCACAGGAAAAGGTGGTATAGGTAACGGAACATGTGGTTCACTGGTGAATACCGATGAAAACGCAAGGCTAACTGCATCAGCACACTCTTGTTTGGGGACCGCTATATCGTTATGGTCGGTGATAACGATAGCATCCGGTGGCTTGGGGTTTAGCGATTGCCAGAGCTTCAGCGGGTTACTTCTTAGTACACGAGGCAACGTATCATGAAAATAGGAGTGCTTTCTGCAACGTATAGCTAAGAGACAAGCTCTCTCTACTTTGTAATATTTTCCCCGGGCCACAGGATAATTGGTTTGCTTTCCGGAACAAACAGAAAATCGTTTTTATTATTGTTTAGAGTGGTTATTTTATCTGTGAATGAAACTTTGTGGCTGTTAGTCCGTACCGGAATAAGTGGAATGGGGGTAGTAGCACGCTCACGGATTTTGTTTTTTTTTTTTTCTTTGGGGGGGGGGGGGTTGACCAATTCGCTTGCAGTTCGCGGTTGTGGTATTCAACCTGGAAAGTGGGGGGGAAAGATACAAGTTTGTTGGTAATCGCGTCATAGTTGCCTTTCTTGTATGAGCGTATTATTTTATTCCATGATTCTCGTTTTGGAGAGGTAAAGTTAAAGACCGTACGAATTACTTCATGTTCGCTAATTTCCCGGAGGTAAAACATAGAAGATAGGCTAGACGGATTGTTAGTTAATATGAAATCTAAAATGCTGGCGGAGTCCTGCACTACACGTGTTGGTTCTAACACTAGCTGGTTTATGCTGGAAGAATAAAGCAGACTTCGAGGAAATAATTTTAAGTTCTACTGTGTGGCAAATGTGCATAACTTTCCCAATTGATGTGAGGGAAATGAACATGAACGTCCCCAAAGAGCAAAATCTGAGTTTTAGTGCATTTTTTCATCAGTACATTTAGAACGCATTTGAGCTTCTCAGTAAAGCCTGTGTCTTCTTGCGAGCAAGATAGTTTGTGGGGTTGCACAAAAGAGTTGCCATAATATTTCAAGGTCATTTGGGTTGTGAGCAGTGGATCACGTTATCGTATTACTAACGATAATGAGCACCCCGCCGCCTCTTGTGCTGGTGATCGTTACGGACAACATGGAAACCGGCTAAGTCATCGATGCATGACGGTGTCGAATAGGTCAGCGTTTAGCGAGGTTTCGTTGAATATCAACAAGTTAGATCTACATGGTAATACTAGACTAGATACGACGTCACGTTTGGAAAGGAAAGTGCATATCTTAGAATTAATTGCCGAACTAGTAGCGTTAGGGCGAGTTGTCGTTCTGTATGACTGCGATGAAGCGATTTTTATTGGACAGCTTTCACACCTGTCCTGCTTTGTCGTACATGTATATAGCAGATCCTATGAACATAGTTTTGTAGCCTAGTGAAAACGGAACCAATACGGTCTTTGCAAAAGCCAAAACATGTTTCCGAAATTTTTGTACAGTACGAAATTAGTCTTCGCCAATTCGATGGTTAGAACTTTCAACTTGAGTCCATTAGACACGATTTTCTTTTTCCTTTCAAAGAGCGGTACTTTTACTATTATGGCGCAGTTTCGGTTATCTGAAAGGCGGCCGGGGCGATGGGCATGTTCAATTTCCTCAGGATTCACGGTCATGTTTAGTGGATTCGCGCAATGCCGAATGATTTCTTTTCCTCTGCCTGAGCAGGCAGGTTCCCATGCACTTGTATCTGGGATGCCGAAGAAGATTAGATGTCACAGCGAGACGGGTTCTGCCACCCCTTTTAAGCGACTAGTATTGTTTGGGAACTTTCTTTGCAACTTTCTCGCCATTATATTCTCTTTTTCACCTGCCCCAGCGTAGACTGGCCAAGTAGACGTTTTTCTGATTATAATCCCTGCCTATTATTCTCTCTAATTTCTCCCTCTCTCTATTCACCCAGTTAGCGGCATGTTTTCTGCCACTCCCTATGTAGCCCCTTTCACGTCATTTGGATAACTAGATAGTCTTTCGCCTGATGAGTAGAGCATGGGACAGTTGCACCGAGGTAACAGGGTTCGAAACCAACCGTTGGGCCAAGTTGGGTCTATGAGGCTGTGCCATTGTTTATGTGCCTCTCTCCAATGAATCTTTTTGGCGCCAACTTTGGTTTTTATGAATGTCCCACTGAGTGTGCTGCTCTGTTATCACAGAAAAAGAAAGACACTTCAGAATTTCTGCTTTTCTGGGTGCTAACGATCGCGCGTCGCGTGTTTTCGTAAAACTCTGTCGGAGTTTATATTCGCGGCTGCGTCACTGGGTGAAGCAGCATCTCCAGAGAGAACGGCAGGAAAAGGGGGCTGCTGCATGTACGCCTTACGCATGCCGCGTTTCGGCGGCGGCAATACACTGTATCGCTGCATTGCTTCAATATTTACATTACCGTCGACATTGATCGTATGATTGGTTCTCCCAGAATGTTTTTGTCACATTCATTGTTTCTTTAGGGCTGACCTATTTCACCTAGCTTCATCCAAAATTATGTAACCCTCCGTTTCCTGAGGGCCGCCGGCGTTCTACTCCTGCCTACAGGCACTATTTAGACCACGTTCTGCCCTGTTATTAAAGAAGTAAAGCACACCGGCCAAGCCAGACGGTGTCTGGGCAACTGCGTAACGAACCGAAGGCATGGACTTTTCTGAAAGGGCAGCCGTTTTTTCATTTGTCGATACATTGCAAAGAATGCAAATGCAAACGGCTGCTGAATGATACTAAGGTTTTGTCGAGGCACAAAGATAAGACTGCGTAAAAGTTTGCTGAAGCGCTATTTATTCGCAAATATGGCGACATTGCCGTTGCCAGATCGTCCTTGAGGCTACATAACTTAGAAATTGATTATTTAGCCACTAGTCTTTAAGGTTTTTTTCACGCCGTGTTAGTGCTATGTTAGTCCTAGTCTATGCTAGTGCCGTGTTTCTTTGTCGTCTATTGTTTTTCATGCGATTATTCGTCACTACAGAATACGAACTTGCAACAGGAAGATGCCGCAGCCTTGAAGTAGCGCAACAGTGTGGGAGGCGTCAGATGCTGGTAACCGTACCGAGAAACCCTTGTCAGCTTTGTTTATTCATTGCGAAAGCAAAAATGTTAACACTGCCGCCACTTTCGCCCTAACTGCCGGCATAGCCGGGGTTCTCCACACAATGTCCAAGTGCTAAGCAAATAGGAGGCCCACGCGCCGCATTCTGCGGGGGCAAGATTAAGCCTGTGATGGAGAGCCGAGAAAGATGGAGCATTGGCGTACGCCGTCAGCGCGCGCGCATATCGCGCTATAGGGAAGGAGAATGCACGTATCCTTTAGACAGGCAAGGTAGGCCGCCCACGGTTGCGCATGGTTGTGCGCGCACCGTACGTTGCAAGTCACCTGCGGCGGGTGCGGCTTGTAGGGGCTAGCCGAGATGGAAGATTACTTCGCGCGCACTGTCTTCTCACGTGATCAGCCAGGTAATCTGACTTTCCGAGCGGTGGCACTGTTGAAATGATCAAGTGAGGGAGAGCCGAGTGATAGCCGAGCAAGAGCAGAGTAAGAGCCGAGTAAGAGGCGATTGGAAGATTGGTGGAAGAAAAGTAGGAAAACGACAAAAAACGGAGACGTACAAAAGCACAGTTCGCAATAGGGGATCAGGAAATTTGGTTGTGGGAGTTTATCACGTTTTTTTTTCTATGTCCTTTTTTTGTTTAACCTAGGTAGGATATTGGGCAGTATAATAGCAAGAGCTTGGTAGCGCAACCTACCGCCCCATTCCCAAGGGGACGCTCATAACATCCATCCATCCGTCCAGCGAGCGGCTGCACAAAGCTATGATCCCCTCTGCTCGCGCTCCTAGCGCCAGCGCTATGACAGTGTTCTCGCGGTCATCAAGCAAGATGTGTTGATGTTTCCCTCCGTGACCATGATGCCATGCATGTGTTGCATGTTTAGTTTGCAAAGGAACAGAGAGCGCGGCAAAAAGAAAGTTCAAACCCATATACACCGTACCCCAGTGCAAGGTTCAAAAAAGTAAACACACATCTGGTTAACCTCGTGTCTTTCCTCTCTCTGTAGTTAGGAAGCGAAGGTTTACTTCAATTTATACGCTTTGTAAAACAACCAACCTTGTTTTGTGTAATTCTTTAATGATGGGCTATTCTTATGACTGCTTCGACTTTCGGGCAAAACTGGAACTTTCTTTACTGTGCCTTTAGCTGAAAGATGAACCATGGCTGGTCCTGTTCGTAAGTATGTTTATTAAATCCATTACTCCGCAGCCTACGGTGTCGGGCCGCCTGGTCTGCGTTGCATTAATTTGTGGGAGATTGCATAGGTATGTAGTTTTGTATAAGGTTCAAGGCGTTGTCAGTAATCTGTGCAACAGCTGTACAGGGCCGAGAGTTGGACTAGAAGCTGGGTGTTCACTTTTGGCGTGATGGCACTGCAGAAAATACACCACAGGGTAAAAGTAAGGAGAAAAAAAAACACAAGAGCTGCTGCTATAGTGAAAATCCGAGACCTATTTGGCTTCAGTTTAGGAGTACTTTGTGTGATGATATAGGAGTATTGCGAACAAACCATGACAACTGTCTCCATCAAGAACTCCGGACGGCAAACCGTGCTGGTAAGTCTCGGGGATTTCTAAGAATTGCGTGATTACGCAGCCACGTGGCAGACAATTTTGACGAAAAATGTCCTCTCTACTTGAAAGCTTAGGAAGGTACCAACGTAGTGCTCTCGTATCTTGATCTTTTTCACGTTCTAAAGCACTTTTTTAATCACACTCATCGGTCTATATTTCTTTCCGGTAAATTTCATTTCTGAGGTTATAAAAGGATAACTCAGAGAACGAAGCGCTTTTAAAATGAAATGACACATGACAACAAGGCAGCGTTCTTCCTCGATCTCCATGTTTCAGCAGCCTCTTATGCATTTGTTTTCTTTCTCATGCTTTTTTTACCGTCTCGTTTCATATAGGATGTGCTGTTTGCACCCTCAAACGATATTGAAAAAATTGAATTATAAATGCTGCAACAGCTTTCGCATCTTCCACTTTCGTCCCAGTTCTCAGCTTCTTGGTGTTCAGGTCAGCAAATACTGCGTAGTGTGCTCGACTATATGATGGCGAATAAAAAAAAGCGCATCAGTAACAACACGCTTAAGTTTACACGCTATTTGCTCATCTCTTCGTTTTCTAGTAAAGCTATCTTGCTTTTGTTCTTGGCTTCCTTCCGCGAACATTATTTTATGACTGTGTTCATTTTCTGATACTGTTAGATCGTGCAGTTCCTTAAGGAAGCGGTACAAACAGAAGTGAGCGAATACCATTGTCAAGCATCCGCAGATGTGTCTGGCGGCGTTCCGACGAAAAAAAATATTCCTCCTAAATAAAAGACGGACCGAGCATGCTTCGCGTATGGAAAATTCCATCATTCTTTCTCAGTTTCTTTTTTTTTTGCGTCCTCCTATTATGCTAAAACATCCTAATGGTTTACTTCAGAATTATGTACGAACGTAAAGTATCGAGTTTTTCAGGCAATATGTTTCGCAGCACATTCAGCAATTCGGTAAAAAAATCCATATCTGGTCACGCGTCTGTCCGCAAATAGGGAGTTTTAGAAATTACAAGCTGAAAGTTAAGTTATGCAAAGCACCGCGTGTACAGAAACACGCGAAGGTGAATGCAACAGAGCCTTAAAGCTGTACAAACGAACGCAAGCAGGTTGCGGTGCTTTGGGCAACGTCCTGCATGGCGCTGCCAATGCCAAGGCGAACGTTGGCCAAAAGGCTGCGGTCGCCTCCCAGGGAGCCGGAGTCATTCCACCTCGGTTTCTCGCCCTTTCTCCACGGCACGCGGCGGCTGGGGGCAGTCTGCTTTGTCTGACTTGTGTAGATTGGCGGGGAGCGGGACGGTGCCATTAGTGTGGTGCGAAAGGCCGGCTTGGCACAGGCTAAGCGCTTACCTACCCTGTGGTGTCACGGATGAATAATGCGTCCTCTATTAATGAGGCGGTGTCGTCTTGTGTTGAGGTGGCAGTAATTTATGAACGCGGGGAACACATGTATTTGCCGGCCTCTTTCATGGAGGGGAGATGGGCGGGAGAGGGCCGGCATAGCATAAAGCGCTCGGGAAACTTGTTTTCTATTATTTTTTCTGTCCTTTCGAGGCCCATTGAAAGGGAGCTACTAACCGTGACAAGGTGCGCGAGGGCTGAGAAACTTTACTAAAGTATGCTTCGAATTGCAAGATAATGACGCACGATGTATGACAGGACATCTCTGCAGCCATTCGCGGACTCATTTAAAAATTTAGTTTAAGAAACCTGAGATGTGTTTCGGCTAGTACCCGTGAATGATTGCTTCCACTGCTTCTGCCACATTCCTTCGAAAAGTGTGTTTCCATTTGGTGGCATAAGTGAAGGAAGCGGCAATTACTTTTCGAAGAAACCACTACTTTATGCGTTGACAAGCAAAAGTACTGCAAGACAAATGCATGTCGACGGACACTCTGAAAATTAATATCTCGGAACTTGTGCTGTCCAGAGAATTCACTCAACGTGCGAACGCAGCTGCTATAATTCTTAGATTGAAATATGTGGCGTAATGTAATTATTTAAAAAGTTAATAGCGAAATGTACCTAAACACTTAATTGAAGATATTGATTTTTCATAGAAGTAACAGCCGCCTCATCAAGTAATTTAGATCAAGGGTTAGAATTCTGATATCTGCCATAATCAATATTTAAATAAATTGGTGCCGCTGACAAAGCAAAACCCTGTATCTGCAATTTGCGCGTAAGAACTGCTAGCATTTGGATCATTGCTTGGTGATATATATTTGTGATTCACCCATTCCACAGTCCTAGATGAGAGTAAGTTGTTCAACGAAGGCGCAAGGTTTATGGCTGATTCCATGTACCCGTTGTTCTCTGCAGCAGCATAGGAAACGCAGCCATGCACTAAATAACTCCTCCCATGCATGCCCGCACATTGTTATTAGATGTTGACAAGAGCTGCACTGATCGGCATGGCAACACCGCGTAAAAGACGAGGACGTGATATTGCGCGGGTCAAGGCAGAATTCTTTCACGCTGCGTGTGCGCTGCACGTGAGTGAAATTTCTCGGTGCCACTCTTAGGCCTCTACAATAGTGATTGATTCGACGCGCTCTCACGTTCAAGCTCAAAAGCATCGATCTTTTACGTCCGCTTGTGTGGGAGCATGCTTTGGTGCAATAATTATTGGCTTGTGTGTTCAAACATCGGCAGTCGGAAAAAAGTCGCAGTGTCGCCCGAAAGGCGAAGCATCGATTGCTGTAGCAAATTAGTAGACGGCTATGCGAGATACGAGTTGCAGCTTTGTGGGCCGTGTAAACGCGTAAACTTGCTCCTACTAACTAAATTAACAAGCATGGTGTCACGCACGCACAAGAAACATGAAACTGATCTCACTCGATGAGCGCGGACTCTCGCTGTCCAAACGCTGCGTGATGAAGACGCCAGCAGCAGCGAACGGCTTGACCTTCGAGCTGCTTCTAGCATAAACACGAACTAAGCGACTAGAACACAGGGCACATGAAGCTATCGACGCTCATCCAAACTATACTTTGTACAGATCGCGAATCGCTTTCAAAATATGAACCGCGCAGCCCCTGTCAGCCGCGCTGTACGTGGCTGCCGTCGGCTTAGAATGTCCCCTTTCCCTCCCTGGTGCCTTTCGCGTGGTAGAAGACTGCGCGCTTCCTCCCCACTATCCTCCCTTGCCCGCGCGAGATCAAGCCACCATCTCACCTCACCTTCGCGCGCGTTCACTCACAGCTACAGCATAAGCACGCGGCCACAGTGTTATCGCACTTGGACTTTACACGCAACATCATGGCGGCGACAACCGCAGAAATGCGCCTAGAATGTGCTTATAATTGCTATCGCAATAAAAAACAATTAAACACATCGTTTATAGCTGGTAGCAAATGGTGCTAAATAGCTTACCTCCTCTTCATACCAAGACCCCTGAAAGGTTTTCTATGGGCAAATGTTGCCAAAACGGTGTCCAGATAAGCGGCAAAAGCAAAATTCTAGAAGGAATTGTGACTGCTGCTGGCATCACGCTGCAAAAAAAGTTTGCCAAGATTTCTCACTCTTTCTAGCTTTTGCATCCAAATGTAGAGAAGGCCTAAGCTACACATATGAACAACCAAGCTGGGTTGTTTTAGCCGGAGCTAAAACTAACGAGAATATATCTGAGGGGGACTGATAATTCGGTTATAAACTTCAATTTTGCTGCTTTCTTGACAATGCCTTATAAGGTTGGAAGGCATGCTTCGAACGTAGTTTACATAGAATTTTTGAACATACAACTCTGTGATCTCGATATGCAAGTACCAAAAGACTATAGACCTGAGAATATTCCCTAGGAGCAACGAAAATAACCACCGTCTAAATTGTATACCCATCATGCGACAAGCATAATATGTAACAATGATGTGCAGCAAAATGCTTATCGGGCACAACTGTTACGATGAATTTATTTACAAGAAATTGCACGCTCCAAACGCCGAAATAAATGTTCATCCAACATGATTGGGAGGAACATACAATAAACAATATTCTTTTTAAAAAATGAGTCACTCTCCCCGCCCTGCGAAAGCGGATGTCCAGGAAAGCAGTTGAAAACCACCACTACAACAGCTAGGGGGGGGGGGGGGGGGGGGGTATATGCAATGCTTTATGGCTTTTGAGTAATGGCTTTTGGTAACTTAGAGTAATAGTAATTTGGCAGCATGCCGCCACGCATGGTGGTACTCCCGTTTCTTGTCCCTTTGCCGCTCCTGGTAATCACGTTGCTCCTCGGGAGTCCTAACTGTGCATTGCCCCCTACCCCCAGCGGTGCACCAACAACAATAAAATCAGTTGCTAGACCAAGTTGTAGGCTGGTTCATTTATTTATGAAACGCTAGTGACGTCACTGCCCACGTCGCAAGATGCCGTCACCGCGGTGGCTTCCGTCGCCACTTGGCAGTGGCGACAGAACTGTGAACGTCGTGGTAATGTATCTGCTTCTGTACAGGCTCACGTGCATTCATTCACCGGTGACACCCAAGCGGCCCAAGCTTGGACGCAAGGTTGGCGTGGAACAAGCCGCGCCTGCGTGCTGTCGTGCGCCTGCGTGCTACTACTGTCTCATGCCACGTGACAAGCTACAGTCTACAAGAGGAGCACTCCCGTCAGCGGCTGCTTCACTTGGCAGTGGCGATGCAACTGTGAACGTCGTGTTAATTTATCTGCTTCTGTACAGGCTCACGTGCATTCATTCACTGGTGACACCCAAGCGGCCCAAGCTTGGACGCAAGGTTGGCATGGATCAAGCTGCACCTGCGTGCTGTCGTGCGCCGGCGTGCTACTACCACCTCATACCACGTG
The DNA here is from genome assembly GCF_038994185.2 of Dermacentor albipictus. Lineage (NCBI taxonomy): Eukaryota > Metazoa > Arthropoda > Arachnida > Ixodida > Ixodidae > Dermacentor > Dermacentor albipictus. The sequence goes on from NC_091824.1 coordinate 29,651,135, forward strand.
ACAAGCTACAGTCTACAAGAGGAGCATTCCCGTCAGCGGCTGCTTCACTTGGCAGTGGCGATGGAACTGTGAACGTCGTGTTAATTTACCTGCTTCTGTACATGTCAGGGTTTAGGCGACTTGCATTTCTTCTAGCGAATTCTTCTTTTAAGCATTCCGCCGCTGCTGCCAAGTTGTCGGTGCTATTCTGTGTGTGACCGCATCTGTCTGTCATTTCCATACCTCGGTTTAAAAAGTCAGTAACTGATTTCTTATGGCAAAAATCCAAGAGGAAGTAAAGATTGAATGCCTGAAATTTAAGGAAGAAATACAGCAGGAACTTAAAATGTTCCGCGAAACTGTAGAAATAGATTTCAGAAATGATATGCGAGATTTTAAAACAGAGCAAAGAAACATGACGAAAAGTATCGACTATGCTCATGACACAATCGCGGACTTAAATAAAAAACTGGACGAAGATGTCGCAAAAAATGTTCAGCTCGAAACTGTAAATGCCGTTCTGCGCCAAGAAAACGTGACCCTAAAAAACTCTTTGAATGATCTAGAGCATCGAGTAACTAGCATGATCAGTACTCTAGGAATGTGAATTTGGAGCTACAGGGTGTCATTAAGAAGGAAAACGAATCAGTTGATGACCTGCTGTGCAAACTTGGTGCAGCCATCGGTGAGCCGATTGCTAGAGGTGACATGGAAGCATGTCACCACGTACCAAGTAAAATAGAGAACAAAAGCCACGTTGTTGTTCAGTTCAAGTCTCGTGTACAGCGCGATAATGTACTGAGAAAAGCCAAAAAGGCACGCCTCACTAATGCAGACTTGGACATAAGCAGCTCAACACCTTTTTCGCCGCCTGTGTATGTCAATGAGCATCTTTGCCCGACGCTCAAAAGGCTGCTGTCACTTGCGGTGACAAAGGGTTATGAAATAAAATGGAAATCAATGTGGTCCTTTAACGGAAAGATATATGCTAGACAGTCCGACGCAACACCTTTTGTGCACATACCAAGCGAGCGCGACATCGATAAGATTTTTGTGGGGCAGGGCGGTTGTTGAGCTAGAGTAATGTGCTTGCCTGTATTTATAGCAACTTTCTTTTTCTTCTTGATATGGATTATCTGGAGCTTGCCTTTCCCCAGTGCGTTAGCTCACGTCACCAAACAAGTGACTCAGTTCTACATATTGACAGAAGATCACTTAACCACAAGAAGGATGATGTCGCAATTCTTCCGGAACAATTTCAGTTAACCTTTAGCGCCATCATGTTGACGGAAACTTGCGGCAGAAATGATGGTGAGGCATTCAATTTGGACGGTTACAATATATTTTCCCTAAATCGTCCAAACAAACGAGGTGAGGGTGTGGCACTGCTCATTACAACAAAAAAGAATTGCCATATTGTCCCTCAATTTACTTTGGTAACTGATGATTAGGAAATACTAACAATTCATTGTAAGCTTGAGCTGTTTTCTGTACTGTATCGACCCCCAGGTGGAGAGAGAGAGAGATAGATATGGAAATGAGAGAAAGGCAGGGAGGTTAACCAGACTTTTAACGTCCGGATTGCTACCCTGCACTAGGGGAAGGCAAAAGGGGAAGTAAAGACGGAAAGAAGAGCGTGACAAAAATAAAAGCGTGAGAAAAAAATATGAAAAGGGGTGAAATGGGGCCAAAATAGTATTTCTAATAGGCCACTGTCACGTAGAAAAGTCAACAAAGCCTTCACCGACTTTTGCTGCGACGACAGTTCACGTCGGCATTCCAAAACTGACTGTTCCGAAAGTGGCCTGTCGTCAAGGCGTGCCAATGCGGACGCTAGTGACAGCCGGTGCACGCTGTATCTAGGACAGTGGCAAAGCACGTGTTCGATAGTCTCCTCACCGCCGCAGTGTCTGCAAGCCGTGCTGTCGTCCATACTGACTCGGAAGGCGAAGGATCTTGTGTAAGCGACACCAAGCCACAGTCGGCAAAGTACTGCTGTTTCGAGTCGAGAGGTGGAAGTATTGCCAATTCCTTGCAGTTCTTTGAAACGTTTTTGGAATATGCTTGCAATAACAGCTTACGCCTGGTTTCTGCAGGAGATTTCAACATTAATATGATGGAAGAAACCAATGTCACTCGCGAACTAAACACCCTGTTAAATTCCACTGGACTTAATAACTTATTTACGACGCCCGCTCGTATTACATGCTCCACAGCATCGGCTTTAGATCTTATCGTGACAAATATTAACACTATTGTCTACAGCACAAGTACTATAATATCTGATATTAGTGACCACTGTACCGTCTTTCTAAATTACGATAACGAACCACTAAATAAACATTTACGACAGGAGCAGCTGATTATTCAACAAATAACACCTGAGAGTATTGAATTATTCAAAAACGACATAATGAATCAAAGCTGTTCCACTGTAAAGGAGAAGAAAACTGCAAATGACGCTTATGATGATTTCATTAAAATTTTTACTCGTATCTACGCGAAACATTTTCCTTTCAAACATGTAAAAAAGGCTAAAAAAACCTTGGGTCACCCGTGAGCATCTGAATATGGTAAAAAGTAAAAATATCTGTTATCATTCATTGTTGTGCACACGCTCTATGAACGTGTTCAAAGAATTTAAGAAACTTCGGAATGGACTAAATGCAGAACTCGGACGGTCTAAAGAAGCCTATTATCATCGTATTTTTGAAAATGCTGGTCGACAATGATGTAACGCCACTTGGAAGCTCATCAATAATATACTTGGACGCGAAAATAAACATGCTCTGCCTGAATCCTTAACACTTGGCGGTCGCGATTTAACTGGCACATCACTCGCAAATCACTTCAACAACCACTTCTTAAGCGCAGTAACTCCATGTAATGAACATATGGAATTGGCTACAGGACGCGGTAATATGAAGCAGAGCATCTTTTTTGATCTAACAGATAAAAATGAAGTGTGTCACACTTTTATGTGCTTAAATAATACTAAATTACTCGATGCCGATAATTTGCAGATCTCTCCTATAAAACACGTTATAAATTTCATCATAGATGTTCTTGCACATATCTTTAACTTATTTATCGAATCTGCAGTTTTTCCAGAAGCTATGAGAAGAGCCAGAGTATCAGTCATCTTTAAGGGAGGAGATCGTAACATAGAAAGTAATCACAGACCTATTTCTGTTCTTCCTATCTTCTCCAAGTGCCTAGAAAAAATTATCTTTGTTCGAATTACACGGTTCTTCAATGAATTTAATGTTCTAACAGACGCACAGTTTGGCTTTCGAAGCGGCACGTCTACTGAAACTGCACTGCTGACACTGAAAGAAGCTATAGTTCATCGCATTGAAAAAAATGAATTCACACTCGGTATTTTTTTAGATTTCAGCAAGGCCTTTAATTCCCTGGACCACAGCATTCTTTTGCACAAACTAGAATCAAATGGCATGCATGGTAGTTGCTTATCTTTACTAGAATCTTATCTTCAAAATATAATCCAGAGTGTACACATTAATAAATGTAGCTCGTCATTCTTACCTATCACTTGCGGTGTACCGCAAGGGAGTATTCTGGGTCCCCTAATGTTCAATGTTTATATCAACGACATAGTGAACATGGACACAACAGTTAAGTACGTAATATACGCAGATGATTCAACGATACTTATCACTGACATTAACCTGCCTCATCTAATATCCAGAGCTAACGATGTATTTTCGGAGATTTCCTCGTGGTCGAAAATCAATAGACCAAAGATTAATCCAAATAAAACTAAAGATGTTATATTTAATGCTAAAAATAAGATAGTGCCTACTCACCAGCCGTTAGTTCTTGATTCACAGAAAATAGATATTGTTGATACGCATAAAATACTTGGGGTTTACTTTTCATCGAACTTAAGTTGGGATGCTCACGTTAGCTACCTATGCAGGAAAATCTCATCTGTAACAGGAGTCGTGTCTCGCTGCCGAAGTCTGCTGCCACTCAAGGCCAAACTTCAAATATATCACACATTATTTAACTCATATTTCAATTATTGTATGTTGATTTGGGGCACAACAAAAAGAAACATAAATAAAATACCTGTTCTACAAAAAAGGATAATTCGCTACGTTGGAAACATAGAACATCCTGAAACCACATGCAAATCATTTGAAAGGTTCAGTATAGTTTGGGTTGACAACATTTACTCATACCGCTTGTTGAACACACTCTACTTTTCAGAGAACTCTCGTACTTTCTTACAGCCTTATCATGTCTAGAGCGTCGTGTCATTACAGTACCTACAAGAAACACCCATATATGGTCTATACCTCGATTTCGTACAACTTATAGGTATCAAACTTTGGCATACAACGTCCTGACAACACCAAACACTTATGTAAACACAACCACTTGCAGTAAAAAATAGTTACGTTCATTCTTTTGTTCTATTGTTTTGCTAGTAAAAGATTCAGTATCTATGAATATCTACTATATATAATATATATGCTGCTTGCAAATCGGTTATTAAAAACATTAAATTTTCCTTTGCAGCATTTTTATTGTGTTTGTGTGAGTGGTAAATATGCGGTACTATGTGTCGAAATTCGCATATGCATTTTCATGAGCATCGTATTTCAAGTGTATTTGTGTGATTTATGAATGTTATATTATGCATTGTAATCTGCATCTTTTTCATTTTTGCCTTTGTAACGGCGGATCTTAGTCTTTTTCCTCTGCACCTTGTATAGCCGCTGCCATGTAACGCTTACCTGAACCCCGTCAAGCCGTTTTTACGGCTTTTAGCCCAGCGGACTTTCCAGCATATTGTCTGGTAAAAAAACTTGAATTTGATACCAAAGAGTGTATGCACTTCTCGCTTCAATCGCTAAAGCTATCCTCTTTCCGTCAGGACGACCCGCAAAAAATCTCGGTCAACTAGTTGCTAGCAGCTTCGTTGCAAAAGTGCATTGCTCTGCAACATTTCTGTGGAATGCTTTGTCAGTTGCGTAACGTAAAACTTTCATGTAAGCTTACCAAAATGACTTTTCATAGACAACTGATATTGGTAAATGTTACATTACCGAATTGTGCGTAACTCGGATAGCAGAAGCTTTTCGATTTGTATTCCGAGTTTTTAATGTTCGCACAACCCTAATGAAAACGTGTGTCGACTCACCATAGTCCATGAATTTTTGTCTATGTTGTGTTCCTGGCTAACATCGCTGCCTTCTTCCTTTCTTTTCTTCTCGTCTGATCCCCGTTACACTGAATCCTATACAAAAAGGCTTATTTCTATAGACGCCAAAATTCCGTAAGTTTCTTCTGGATTGCACTAAGATAAACACCAGGGTGCAAAGAAAAAACTGTTGATTACGGCTGTGTGTAGGCGTCGCGGAAAGGCCAGCGCAAGACTATACAACAAACGATTAAGCCAGAAGAGCAAACAATTTCATAGTACGACGTGCTCACTATGTCTAACAAGAGCTTTGTTTATATAATACATGACACACTGAGAGACCTTCACCGGGGCCGCGTCATGATTCCATTGAGTTCCTTAAGCGCCACGCACACGGTGACTAACTTCCAAGCATCAGCTGGACATCTGAAGCGAACGCAATCGCGCTTTTTCCGCCCAAGCAAGCTGCCTGAATCTACTCACGCTTCCTGTCCCCTTTCATATCGGCAACTATTGCAGAACAACAACGAAATTGAGAAGGAAATCTCTGCTCACTAAATCTTTCTTTCGAGGGTCTCGTGTAGGCTGGTTGGCGAGTTCGCCTCGCTCCACGACTGCCTTGGACAATATTTGCTTCTTCCTCGCTTTTGGGTCGCAACCCTGTGACGCCATGCGGTGATCGACTGAAGCAATCGCATGGCTCCCGCGTTCAGCAGCGTGAAAAGGTGTTTTCTACTCGGCGTGGTTCTCTCTCGCGCGGGTGTGAGCGCTGATCAATCCCCTTCATACGCTCCCCGATCGTTTCGTAAGATCGTTACTAAGAACGCTTGCACTTCTGTTGACAATCACGCTGATCTTTACAAAGCAAACGGACAAAATTTCCACACTGTGATCAAAGCGGAAAAACTAACCTCGGTATTCTTTGAGCATCCACACGTCCGATATCGATTCTCTCGAGGTGCGAACGCAGTATTTCTACCACCGTCGATTGGAATATGTCGCAATCGCTCATCGTTTGCTAGCAAGTCAGACAGATTCTTAAGCGGAGTGAGTTCTCGTGTTTCGTCCCCAGTGAAAAAGCGTCCCCAGTGGCCTGTTTTTCTTACTTTGAAACCCGCGTCTCGGCGTTACTATGGTGCCCAATCGAGCGCATATCAGGTCTTCCCACGCGCGCTCCCATGCGACATAGAGTAGCTCGTTTGCGGGCATCACCGAAAGCCATCACGATGACATCGTTCAGCGTGAAGCAGTCAGGCGTATAACTTACTCGTTGCGCCAAGTGTCTTGCGGCTGAGAGCGCTGCATGGACGCGAACACGAGCCGATGATGCGCTGTTTACTGCGCAGAAAGTAATCTAAGTATTCACGGAGTGCGATCGGCTGTCTGCAGCTGTTATTATGTATGAAAACACGACGTTGTTTCCCGCATTTCGCCTTCGTAGTAGATGAAAACATCAATTCACTGTTCTGCAAACTGCCTACAGAAACGTCTATACGTCCTCAATAAAGCATTTTGGCACACTTCCTCACTCAACTTTACCACTAGTAAATTCAAGCTACGATGAAGAGGAGCATTCGTTCAGCTTGTGTGAAGAAAGCACTCCTTCCAAATATAATTTTGGTCTAATGTTGCTCTTAGAACTTGATTAGTATACGATATACGCACCAATACCCCATCGTTGACACATGAGTGTGAGATCATGGGTTACAAAATATGAGCCGTTGTGGCGCAAAGCAAGTTGTTAAGATGTCGCTAGTTTAATCTTTCTTTACTTTGTTACGAATGCAATTCACTACACATTTTTCCACATAGGCTGTAGCAGGGGCGTTATGCCGCAAGGCCCGAGTTTGGCAAATTTCGGGATTTCCGCAAATTCTGGCCACGCCCTCAGATGAATAAATTAATTTTATCGCGATGTAAACATGAACAATCTCCACTCCTGCGGTTTCACTGACTTATATATGTTAACTCATGGGTTATCATCACTTAGGCATTAGGTATTGCGCAGCCGAAAAAAAAATCAGCTATTCAAACCATCGGTGCCACCCTTCATTTGTTAATCGTTCCACTCAATGCATTACATGTGCAAGTAAGTTACAAAGAAGCAGCTACCTTTGGACGTATTCGAAATAAAGGAAAATGTTGGCGTGAGAAAGGGCCATGCCTGCAATGTTTGCATTTGACGGTAGGCAGACTTCTCAGCCTTGTCTCGCAGTTCTACCAACGCTGCTCAACATTGCCGCCCGCGAGAGCGTGTGAAGAATTCGCGAGGCGGCGTGGCTGCATAGGCGTGTTGTGTACGTGCTGGAAGAATGTGTCTCGCGTGTATTATTTTTTCGCACATGCCAGCCATTCAATGCCATATCAGCCCCGAAAACACGAAGTGTCGACAAGCGCCCGTGAAATTCTACGTGTTTCCCGGCACACAGACCAAAAAAAAACAGAGACCTGACAATCGTTCACCACTGCTGTTGGTACAGTCAAATAAGTCGAGCTTTTTCGCTTTCGCCTGCCACCAAATTTAGCATTTTTTGATGCGGCATTTTTATCCGCATCGCGCATTTAGTTGAGGGTGCTCTAGCATGTAAGTGTGTTCCGTTATTAAAGGCACACTAGGGCTCGTAGCCTCTGCTCGCTGTCACCACTGAGAGTTGGCAAGAGCGGAGATGCGGTTGGGTGCAACGTGTGATGCGATTCGATATCACTGCACGTTCACAACAAAAAGGAAGAAAGTCGCAAACGATTCGTGAAAGATTAAACAAGGTGGCAAGAAACGCTCGTGGAAATCCACGTCACAAGTACCAGCAGAGACAATTTCATCACGGCGTCCCCCGGCACACCGACTGTGATGGGCCGGAGGTGTCTAAATACATGATTAATTTATGCCCATCACTCAGACACTTCGAAGCGCTGGTGTAGTCCAAAGAAGGATCAGGTGCTTCTACACAGCCGCTTCAGACGACAAATCTATACGATTCTAATCCCATAATACCCTAGTTACACAGGCCGCTTAACCGCAGTTAAACTTGACCGTGGCTAACTCGCTCAACCATGGTTAACGTGAACCGTAGTCCCTAGAGTTACACGGGTTATCCTGACCACGGTTAAAGGTCTCATGACGCGTCACGTGATCTTTTAAGTATAAGCTCTATTTTGAATAATTTCTCTTCGACATTTGATTAAAGTGGTATAAAGATGTTATTTTTCAGCAAAACAATTGTCATACTTCAGAGTTTTAACGTGTAAGACTGCATTTTGCACATGTGGCTTATTTATTTTCGATAAACCTGCCCTCAATTGGGAGAATGCCTGGTGGGAATACAACTATATACAGAAAGTCAGAATTAAGGGTCACAAATCGGTAAATATAAAATAAAATTAGGCCCACGGAACAAAAAGGTAAAGAAAATTCCTAATGAGCAAATGAATGTTTCGACTAACAAACGTTGGTTACATAATTAAAGGTAGTACACATTTACGCGAATGCACTTTGGAACTACACACTTGCATTTACAAAAAAAAAGAAGAAAGGTAGAAAAGCCAGTGGTTTCAGATGTTAATGTATGTACACTGCGATTTCACATTGCACAAATTATCACAAAAAAGTACACGTTAAAAATACTGAAGTTATAAGTTTAAAAGCAGCACCATGAAACTGGACAAGGAAGTAAGACGCATACAAACACACAGCGTTTGTGTGTGTCTTACTTGGCCAGTTTTATGGCGCTGTTCTTAAATTTTGAAAGTGTGCGTAGCCGTCATCTTTGTCTAGAGGTGCGCGTTCAAACTTCTTGAGCGCAGAGCGGCCGGATTATCTTCCCAAATGCGTATCAGTGCCTCAGTTGTCGCGTCATGCCAAATGATACGCTTTTTGAAAGATATCTGGGAAGCGCCAGCGCTGTACTCGGGAGAAGTACCGTCCGCCACTTTGCCCGATTCCGAAACGTCGGTTACACTAAACCGAAGTTGCCAAGCTAGGTCGGCGGTTAACCGCGATTAGCGGCCTAAACGCAGTTTTGCCGGCCGTGTAACACCGCTAACCACGTTTAGCGATAACCGCCGTTACGTTAACTGCGGTTAAGGTCACCCGTGTAACAGGGATATAAGTCGTGATGATAGGCTGTGGTCTGTATCATAATGTTGAGCGAGCTAAACGAACTCGCTCCGGATTGTCAGACCGTGCAATAGCTACCATTCTTGAACAGGACCAAAAAGTTTGACCCATATTGGGATATATCGCAATCAAAACTGCACGTTTTGCACCGGTGCCATGAAAAACCGACAGCGAAAGCGATTCATGTTGCCAGTGCCGTCCTCTCAAACACAACTCGCCGAGCCAAGATGCCAGAATGTACGGTACGCGTCCTCTTCAGAAATGGGCTACCTGTTCATGCGCCTGTGCTAAAGCGCTCAGCTGCTCGCAACTCACTATCACAGAAATGTTACCTACCAAGTGCGCGTTGTCACACAAACACGAGAAAGCACAATGTACGTCGCACGCACAAATCAGCCGATGCTCATTGTGTCACTCAAAGCACCTCGAAGTAAAGCATCGGCGATATTCTCGTCATCACGACCAAACTACCATATCGATTAGGCGAAGCAACAACGCGGCCGTAACTAAAGTCAAGCATTAAATTAAATTAAATGAATAGGTGGGGCTTTACGTGCCACAACCATGACTTGATTATGAGGCACGCCGTAGTGGGGGACTCCGGAATCAATTGGACCACTAGGAGTTCCTTAACGTGCACCTGCATCTAGGTACATGGGTGATTTCCGCATTTTGCCCCTATCGAAATGCGGCCGCCGTGCCCGGGACTCGATCCCACGACCCAACACCCCAGCCACCAAGCAGCCACGGCGGGTAAAGGCAGGCATCACGTTAAACGGCTAACTTTCGTACTTCAACTTGTTAATGCTGCGGAAGGTGGTGATATGCTTGCCTGCCTTCCTTTTCATACTGTTCGCAAGGGAAACTGTAGAACTTTTTAGGTGGCTGCAGACCCCGGGTGTTCTTGTCACTGTTGCGGCACTTTCTGCTGGGGCGGTTACGGTGGCGAGCAAGTCACTAATCTACTCCTACTTTTATCAGGGCAGCATATGTGGAACAATCTACGAGCTGAAGCAAAGAAAGGCTATCACCTTTGCACGTGCGGTGCCCAGCTCACCACCTCGTCACCACAGTGACTGGTAGTCAGCTAAATTTTGCCCTGAAGAAGCTTAGCAGTTGTTCTTGGCTGACGTTGCACGCAGCATTCATGAATGCACTACCAGATGTATCATAAGTCGTTTTTGCAGTTCCCCTCGAAAACCTCGGGTCGCGAGAGCGCTACTTCGATGTATCTTGAAGACAAATTGGCTGCACAAAAAGGGTAATTTGTGAGCCATTTAACTGTGAACTTAAATCTCGTTTCAAAAAGTATTCTAACACACTTGCAGCCGCACTTAAATGTGCCAAACTAGATTACTTTGAGAACAGCATTTAGGATAATGGCAATAATACGAGGCTCAACTGGCAGGTCATCAACTAATTCTTGAATAATAAATCTCGTGAACATTTAACAAAAATAAAACTGAGACACGAGCATACTGCCACTCAGCTGATATCACGAATGCCTTCAGTGAGTATTTTAGTAGTACTTGCAATTCTCAAGCAGATCCCCCCTTACCGATATTGCCTCGTCATTTTCATTCTTTCTACGTGCGACCTAATAATGCAAAGGAAGATCTTCATGTTACATCTTCGTTTAGGTCTACTGGACCTGGCCTAGGCTCTGTTCACCGGTATCGTAACAAGCTAGTTTCTAATGAACCGTCTCCTATCATAGCAGATATTGTTAATGAAATGTTTAAATCAGACATATTTCCCAGTTCTCTGAAAGTTGGTATAATAAACCTGCTTACAAAAACGCAATCGTGAACTTCAGAGTAACTACAGGCCTATTTGTATATTTCATTTTGCAGTAAAATATTTGGACGACTAGCTAATACACGTTTATCATTCTACCTAGCAAAATTTAATCTACTATCACCTAAACAGTATGGCTTTCGGCGGGGTTGCTCAACTGAGCTTGCGCTTCTAACTTTCACCGATAGAGTCAAGAAGGCAATCGACCAAGGCTTGCTGGTTGGAAGTGTATTTATAAATTTAACAAAATCTCTTCATGCCATTATTCATAAAAATCTAATACATAAACAGGAATTTTACGGCATAACTGGCCCGTCACTTCAGTTTATTTCTAGCTACCTCACCAATCGCACTCCTGTTGTTCAGATTGACGGCAAACTCTCATCTGCTAAAAACATAAATCAAGGCGTTCGTCAGGGCTCGATCCTTGGCCCGCTGTTGTTTATACTATTTCTTAACGACCTACCTAATGTTCTGACTATTACCGGCTGTTAATTATATGCAGACGACACGACTGTTTTCCACGACTATGTTTCCACGTGCTGCGTATCCGCTGCACGTGGATACATCGTACGGCGCAGCTAGTTCGAGCACGTTGACATCAACTGGAGACCACGTGACAGTCTGGCTGGCAGTTATAAAGGACGGATTTGGCTCGTCCCTTTTCAGTGGACATGGCAACATTGCCGTGGCTATGTCACCTAACACTCCGCTTTTTCTGCAGGTTGGTAACAGAAGATACGGCTTTCATAATAATTATCCTTGCATAGTGCTGTTGCCGTGTCCACACACGCTTGTAAATTGCGCGAGTGAATGTTTCTCAGTAGCATGCCTACTTCTAAAGATATCGGGAGATGCCGAAGAGAATCCTGGGCCTCTTGAGGATATGGTGAAAGAGAAGCTAAACACGAAGAAAGAAATCCTTGCTAAAATTTCTGAAATTCAGTTAAAGCAGTTAACCTCAGAGACAGCCATTTCGGTTGTCCGGAAAAGACTGGAAACAATAGACTCTAAACTACAGTGCGTAGACGACTCCAACACCCGACTTGTTACTGTTGAAGGTTGTCTGAGAAACCTTGATCAATTCCTTCAAATGTCAGATCAAATCGACGATTTCGAAAATCGTTCAAAACGCGATAACATTACTGTTAGATGAATAGAAGAGGCCACGCTTGAAACTTAGGAAATACTGCTACAAAATTCAATGACGATTTGTTTGGAAACATTTAAAAAACAAACTTAAATCTATCGAAAGAATTCATCCTTTGGGCAAGAAGGTCCCAGGAACAAGTCGACCAGTGATACTCCGAGTAGGGGACTTCCGGGAAAAAATCTAAAAACTGCTTGAAATTAACGGGAACCCCGTTCAGCGTGCAAGAAGATTTTTCCAAAAGAGTTGCTACTGCTCGGAAAAACTTGTCGAAGTCGACAGCTGAGGAGAGGAAAACTGGAGCCAACGTAACATGGGCTTTTGACAAGATAAACGTTAACAATGTGCTCTACGCCTGGGATGATGTTAACAGTCGCCGATACGCGTACCCGGCTCCTGCGGCCGCGCATTGTTCGGCTTCGAGTACCGACTGAGTCGACCAAAATAAATTTGCATGCTTTAAGATAAAATGTTTTTTTAATTATGGGTTTTTGCGTGCCAAAACCACTTTCTGATTATGAGACACGCCGTAGTGGAGGACTCCGGAAACGTCGACCACCTGGGGATCTTTAACGTGCACGAGTGTTTTCGCATTTCACCCCCATCGAAATGCGGCCGCCGTGGCCGGGATTCGATCCCGCGACCTTGTGCTCAGCAGCCCGACACCATAGCCACTGAGCAACCACGGCGGGCGCTTTAAGATCATTAACCTGAATGCAAGGAGCGTACTTGACAAACAAGATAGCCTAGAAAGCATTGTAATAGAGTATGATCCAGTTGTAAGGGTAATAACAGAAACATGGCTGCATCCGGATGTGACTGATGTCGAAGTAACACCCCTCGGATATTCCATAATAAGAAAGGATTGGCACACTAGAGGAGGTGGGGTAGCTATACTTGTGAAAAGCGACATCCCTTTTATGGCACTTATTAATTCAAGCAATCTCGAAACAGTCTGGATTAAAAGTACCTTGAATTACCGTAATTTGCTAATCGGTGGTGTGTACCGGCCTCCCAACTCCCCTGTAGAAATCTTGGATAGCTTTATAAACTTGCAAGTACATCCAGATGACAACGTATGCCATGCGGGCGATATTATTTCACTGGAATCGACTGGGCGTCAAATTCTTCAGGAGGAACCGAAGTACGGAGTTGTGATCAGTTGTTAAATATTGCATTTAATTATTACCTAACTCAAATTGTGTCCGGCTTCACAAGAGTGGGCGCGGAAACTTCAATGCTTTTAGATCTTGTTTTCGTTTCAAATCGCCTATGTTCGTTTATTAGGAGCTGTAACATCGAGGATGGTATTTCGGTCCATAACATTTTAGTGCCGTCCTTAAAGTTGTCTGTGCGAAAACTCTTCCATGCATCAAAAATACCGGTCTTGAATTTTACATTAGCTGATAATGTATCTATTTTAGATTACCTCGAAGTGTCGTTAGATAAGTTCCTAGGCCTTGTTCACCCTGGCGCAGGCGTGGACTACCTATGGAACTTCTTTTCAAAGATGGTCGAGCACTGTGTGGAAAGCTTTGTCCCAAAACGTTTAAAAACGACAAAACGAGAAAATTCCTGGATAACCAGAGAGAGAATTCATGGAAAAAGAAAGCAAAAACGAAAGCGAAAGGCATCTTGAAAGACTTGCCGGCCAATCGACAAAAGCTGCATTTCTAGTATGAGCCGAGTGTTGAAAGGGCAAATCAAAGAATCTAAGAATAGGTTCTATAATGTCACATTACAAACTTTTCTGAAAAACGCCCCCGGAAAATTTTGGTGATATATTAACCCCCCAGCTGCGACTCGTTCGCATGAAACTGGAGATAGCGCTCTAAAGAAGGCGCAGAATTTCAACTCTTTCTTCTTGTCTGTCTTCACACGCTATAACGGCTTCCTGCCCGATTTTGTAGATGAATCTGGAAGGCCGCCTTTTCTAGATATAAAAATTGACGAACAGGGTGCACTTAAGCTCTTACTCAATATGAATACTAAAAAAATGTACGGGACCTGATGGAATTCCTAAGGAATTTTTACAAAGGTACGCAGAGCGGGTTTTTAAATTTCCAACTAATTTTGCGGGCATCTCTTGACCTATGTTCCTTTCCCAGCGCATTGAAGCGTGCGAAAGTTATCCCAATTCGTAAAAGTTGCAGCAAATCAGACCTTAAAAATTAAAGGCTGATCTCCCTCACTAGCACTTGTTCGAAACTACTTGAACATATAATGTCTAAGCAATTATTGCTCCACCTGGACAACTACCACATCCAAAACAAATGCCAACACGGGTTCCGTCAGGGACTCTCTACAGTGACCCAACTAATAGAGACTGTTCAAGATCCGTCATATACAATAAATAACCGAGGCCAAACAGACATAACATTCTTGGATCTGGCCAAGGCTTTCGATAAGGTGTCACACCCCAAGTTGCTAATAAAAATTATAAATATATTCAAAAACCCTCGCTTAGCCGAATGGTTTTCTTCTTACCTAAGCCATAGAGACCAATTTGTTGCATGGGAGGGATACCGGTCTTCCTTTTCGCCTGTGGAGTCTGGAGTACCCCAGGGAAGTGTATTGGACCCCCTGTTATTTTTATTATTTATCAATGACATGCCGCAAGACATTACAGTTCCCATCAGACTCTTCGCAGATGATTGCGTACTGCATAACCCTATCGAATCGCCTGCCGATCACAGCAATTTAAATTCACATTTGCAAAGGGTAAAAAATTGGTGTGACACCTGGCAAATGGTTTTGGACTCTGAAAAAAACAGTTTACATGCCTATCGCTGGAAAACGAAATATTATTGATTATGCTTATTCCGTTAGAGGTGTCGCGTTAAAAAGAGTATCAACATTTAAATACTTGGGTTTAAAGCTTACCTCGGATTTGCGTTGGAATGAATACGTTGATTACGTATCTACTAAGGCCCGAAAGCCTTATGGTCGCTTAGAAGAAATGTGCCTAATGCCACCCTTGAAGTAAAATGCCTGACATATAAAACTTTGATTCGGCCGGTTATGGAGTACGCAAAACTTGTGTGAGACCCATACACTCCATCTAATCAGCCTAAGCTGGATAAAATTTAGAGGCTTGCTGCACGATTTATTTTTAACAAATATCGTCGTTCTCACTCTCCTACCTAGTTATGTGAACATGCTGAACTTTTTTCTCTGGAGTCTAGAACTGGGTATGACCGTTTGAAGTTTCTTTTTATTATTATTCATGGCTATGTTAAAATTGATAAAGATGACTATTTTCAGTTCTCTCCTAGTAACTATTTTCGTCATCCCCACAGCATGTGTATCTCTCCTCCTACTACTCGCAATCATTGCTTTAAATATAGCTTCTTTCCGAGAGCAATAAAACAATGGAATCTATTATCAGACTCAATAGTAAGGACGTCATCTTGAAAATGCCAAAGCACATGTGTACGTATAGCATAACTTGGCCAAATGTTAGTACTGTCAACACCTCGGCATTCTATTGCATGCTGTGTTTGCCCTGATATTACTATGAGTGCATTCCCCAAAATGTACATTTATTTTCGTTATCATGTATATATATTGTCGCTTGTATTGTCACCTACCAATCCTGTAATAGCCCAATGTTGAGCTGGCAGTATCAATAAATGAACTAGCGCTAATAATGTCGACGAGCTATAGCGAAATGACAACGTTGATCTGCATAGCATAACTTCCTGGTGTCGAAAGAACATGTGAATCAGTCCGCTAAAAATGGTTTTTATGGTTTTTCATTCCTGCTGGACCCTAATTTTGAAATCTATATCTGTGTGTCTTGACAACGTAATACGAATATGTGATAGCACAAAGTTTCTTGGCGTAGTTTTAGACAGGCATCTGAAGTTTCATCGCCATGCGCAGTCACTTGTCCGTAAGATTTCTTTTGCAATGCGTGCCATAATCAAAACCCGCTGATATTTTCAGCCGCACATTATCCATTCCCTTTCCTATGAGCTCATTCACAGCCATTTGTGTTACTGTGTATCAGCCTAGGGTACCACGTACGTCGCTCACCTCAGCCAACTTCAACGCCTGCAGAATCAGGCGCTTTGTCTCATGACCTTCAGCCATTTCCTATCCAATGCAACATTCATCCTCTTCATCAGCTCTTTCATTTAAAGTTAACAATACTGGTCTAAAAGGTATTTCGTAACATTGCACATATATATGGCGTTGTTATTGAAAGTTTTGTAAATACTGACAATATTAGGTTCTCTGAACTCGATAATCGCGTTTTGCCTAAAGAGCGTACAAACTATGGTAAGGTCACTACCACATTTGCGGGAATAAAACTGTGGAATGTTTTTCTATTCCACATACCATTAAATCATCCCCGACAGAGCTTATGTTCAAGAACCACGTTAAGCAATATTTATGCAGCAACTCTCTTCATCCTAACCATTGACTTTTGTGATTGTAATATTAAGTGACTTAGCTATTATACAGCATGTTATATTACTCTTATTTTTCTTTTATTTAAAATTTACATTGTTTGTTCACTACAGAAGTTTTCTTTGCAATTTTTGTCTTAATAGACAGCTTTATATTTTCGTGTTTTCTCGCACTGTTCCTTATTTTTGTCAAGTGGTCTGCAATGTCACCGTAACCAATGCTGGATCTGTATCTCGTTTTTTTTTTATTTGTTTTGTTCATGTATAGGAGTGCCCTGACAGTTTCTAACTTTCGGGCTCACTGTGTAGTGCTAATTCTGTATGAAATGTTTTGTAAAACTGACATCATTGATGAATAAAGCTTGAAGTTCCCCACGCCACAGTATCAGGCACCTCGGCTACCTGACCGCCGAACGATCCCGAAGCAACGGCGGCGCGAGAAACAATAATGCAAAGATTGCGGGCCACGCGAGCGCCTCACAGTGCCTGCGACCTTGCGCATGGTGACGCCGCTCTCCGCGAGGCGAAAGAGTGGCGCTGGTGTCTGTCGGGAAACTTGAGGTCGGTAGCTTTAATCCGGTGGGTTAATCTGCAGGTGCGTAGTGCAGCTCGCCTAGGGACAAACGGAACACAGCGCATCCTCCTCCGAGTCCCTAGGCGTCGTGCCCAGATTTGTATTTCGCAATTAAACGTTGCGCACAAGGGTCAGGAAAATACAGCCTTGCTCTCTCTTTTCGCGCTCTTGGCAAAACAGAAAGGTGCAGCAGTGTCATCTCTCGACAGAAGTGGTCACTCTGCTTCATGGGCACTCCACCGCAATTGTTGAGGAGCGTAAATCATTCTTCCTTTCATGGGTGAGGTTTCGCTCAAGTAACCCGTAGGGTGCCTCGATGTAGCGCGCCGCCGTACAGGGTGGAGACACTGCCTTCCTGACCGCCATATTGGGGTGAGCGAAGATACGGCGGGCAATGGAGCATCGGCTGATATTCTTCTTTAGCATGCGCTTCCGCCAGAACATTCAGCTGTATAAAGGTCTCGCATATTTACTCGCAATCCTAAGCACGTCCTGCACACCGAAATAGAATAGCGTATGCTTGCACGTGTAGATCTCAGAGGAAATGACCACTGTGCAGATAGTTCCGCGTTGGCCAACTGGGATGCTCAAACCAATAACGTTACTTATAAAGTAACGCCTTTCGGTGCTGTCGAGCATGAGAGTTTAAAAAGTGAACAACATGCAGTAGGCTTCAGTTGTGTCTCTTGCTACTAATCAGCAACCAGTTCACGTTGAATTGAGACTCCTAAAAGAAACACTTTATTAGCCTGACTTGCGCACACTAAGAACTGCACAACTTCGCGGCGGCGATAGCAGCAAATGTGCTCGCAGACGAACAGGATGCCCGCCGCTCTCTGCCGAGCTCCATTTTAAGCCGATAAGGAAATTTCGAGATATGATAAAGACAATGACAAAATTCTGGAACCAAATGTCAAAGAATCAATCGATATAAATCGAACGAGATCAATCGAGATATAAATCTGGTCGCATCTCGCGTCACAGAAAAGCTGATAATGCCACGTGCCGGACGCTTTAGGAATGATCAAACTTACAAAAGCAAGCTTCGCGGTATTATTGTAACCACACAATGCTCGTACCTAAAAGCGGACAGATGCAATACTCTTATAAGAAGCAGCATAGGTGCTATGGCTTACCTCGCAAATTTCGCATATATCGCAGCTTCGCAAACTTCCCAAGATTGCTGCTTTACCAACGCTGAAAGGAATGGGCATAGCAAGCGACTCGCTTCAATATGGCGACTGCGGATCAAAACGGTGGCGCGGCGCAGCCAAAAAGATGCCACCACCCTGCATGGCGTCGCGCTACATCGAAGCACCCTACTAGCCCGTCTCTCTCACGAGTGACGCCGAAGCAAACGGTAGTGCAGACCCATCAGTGCGCATACTCGGCCTAACAAAAGCGGTGCGCAAAACCAATAAACATTTTCCTTAGTTTTTTGACATTTGGTTCCTGAAATATTGAGGTTAAACAAGCTGTGTAGAATTTTTTTCACGCGTTTGTGTTTTTTGAGCCCTTCTGTTAGGTACAAATGAGGAACGAATTTTTTTTCAAGTAGGGCTATTTTTCGCAAATGTGTTAATAAATGATAATGTCGGTTGCTTTCACGAGCCCTATCATTCCTTGCAGAGAGTGCGCTGGCCTCTTTCCTTTGAATGAAACGCGGTTTCACTTGCTAGGTGAGGCAAAGGAGAAGAATTTTTTTTGTGTTTGTGTGGGATGTATGTGCTAGTTTGACGACTAGGCCGCTTTGAGCAGGACAAAGATAAGCTAGGGAAGCTTGTAAAAAAGCTAGAACGCGAGCTCAAGAAGGACCAGAAACAGAGAAAGTTGTGGAAGACAAGCTAGCAAAAGTAGAAGAAGATTTTAGGGCCGCCAATCCGCCAAACAGTGCGAGAACCACGAAGAGGGCTGGTTCCGAAGCGGGAAATGGGCAGCAAGCCGACACCACCAAACCGTGAAGTACAGATGGACATGTTAGGGATGGCTCCGAACAGGTTACCGCTGATGGCGGAAGGAGAAACCAGCAAAAATACGAATGGTGGAGCAAGGGAGTAGGCAGCGGGAAGGAGTCATGACGGCTTCACGTTTAAATTACAAGGGCGGGGAAAAAACAGCGTCGATTGCCGCTGTTGGGGATTAGAATATGCGCATGGCAGAAACGATTATAAGTGCGAAAGTAGGTACAGACGAGCGAGTATAGGTTAGCGCACTTCGGGAGATACCGGTCAGGGAAGTCATGGCTACAACTAATCAACATGTGCGGGACACAGTGAAGGGTCAGCACCTTGTATTCACAATGGGATAAGTAATTGACGTACTGCAATGATGGGGAGGAGATCACGAAGAAAAAGTGGTCAGCGAACTCGAAAAAGTTTATAAGGATAGGCAGATCTCAGTGTGCATGGCGCCAGAGGTGGAAAGGAAGGGGTGTGAAATGGAAGGAATAGTGCTTGCAGCAAACAGGGTAATTTTGATGCTAGCTCAGGCAAATCATGTTACAGACCTCGAAATCAACACGAAAGTGCACCAAACGGTCTCCGACTGTGCTTTTGTGCGTGACGGGATACATTTTAGCGAGCAGGTAGCTGCACCTCTGGGACGAGGGTTCGGAGCACTTGCAGTAGTTTCTTTATGCGGCACGCAGGCGCGCAGAAAGGTAGATTAGGTAGTGAATGTAGCAACAAGGGGCAGAATAAAACTACAGGGAGTTAGGAAACCCGTTAGATTTCTTACCGAAACATGCAGAATGGTCGCAAACAGAATAAACGGCAGGGAATTAAAACGCAGCTCAATGACGAAACTCTTAGGGTGTACACCTAGGCCGAAGCACATCTACGAAATTTGAAGTGGCCTCCTGTTATTGACAATTTTTTATGGAATTGGTGCTACGTCAGAATGACTGGTTAATGAAAAGGCGCAGGGTATGCTAATTAGGCCATGGCTGAAGTCAACAAGCATGGAAGAGACACCTAAGGAGAATTTATGGATTGGCTGCACATGGGAAGCAAAAGACGTGGCTGTGAGTCGCTTAACTGTGGAAAGGGATTCATAGTAGAGGTCAAAATAGACAATTTATTCAATCTAGTACAAACTATATGAGCTCAGAACATTAATCCCGGTGATATTAAAACAGATATGATAGTTCATATCAAAGTGGCACCTAGACAGATATACTGATTACAATGGTTATTAAATGCGGCATAAGGGCGAAGAATAGACTCTTGTAATAGTTAACAGAAAAATTATGCGTCGCTTTGCCATCGCAAACACCATACACCAGCGGAGCAGGGGGAAGCCCAGCAAAAATTAGACTATGTGTCCGGTTTGGCACTATACTGGCCTTCCCCCAGCTTCCCAGGTCTCTGGTGTTTGCGATAGCCGGGCCACGCATGTTTTTTATCCTTTGCTTTGACTATCTCTGAGCTCTTTATCCCCCATCTTAGTGAATTTTTTTTTACACTGCGAGAAAGAGGACCGCCGAAGTGAGCGCCCGGCATTTTATCGGCGAATAACGATGTCACACCATGGATGGATGGATGGATGGATGAATGTTATGAGCGTCCCCTTTGGGTTGCGCCCCCAAACTCTTGCTATTATACTGCCTAGTGTCCTAACTAGATTTAAGAAAGAAAAAGAAACAAATAAAAAACACGATCATCTCCCACAAGCAAACTTTCTGACCGCCCTAATTGTGAACTTTGCTTTCGTACGCCTCCGTTTTTTGTCGTTTCCCTACTTTCCATCCATCAATCTTCCAATTCCCTCTTACTAATTTCTATTGCGGACATGCTCACTTTCCCCCTGCTCTCGCTGAACAGAAAGGCTTCATGGAAGCCAGTGGTGCCTAAATTGACCGCTGGGGAGATGGCTCCACATTCTAATAAAACATGCCCCATTCTTTCCCTAGCTTTAGCACAGCTAGGGAGCCATTTTTCCCTAGCTTTACTGCAGATGCTTCCTGTTCCGTCTTGCCTCGCTTTATAGGTGCGTGTACTAGGGCATCCTCATCTCACCTCAAAAGTAATGAGCTTCCCTTTGAGTTATCATAAATTCTTTCTTTCCTGATTTCGTTTTTTCCTCTTAAGTAGTTACTCATGGCAGGTTTCTTTTCCATTGCCGCCACCCATGAGATTATTTCAGCCTCTCTGACTTTCTGCTTGACGTTCTTTGTCGCTGTGTTGCTTACCCTTTAGGCCGCATATTTGCTGTTACGCTTCCTAGTTCTTTTCCTCCACTGTGAATCAATGTTTTTTTTTTTTCATGTACAGATACCTCAACACTCTCCCAGCCCATTTACTTTCTTCCGTATTCCTCAGTCGTTCTTCATATTCAATTTTACTGGGACCTCCCTCACTTCAAAACTAATCCAGCCCATATCTTCCTGCACAGGTTCATTTGTAGTCTTCCCGTGGGCCCCCACTGCGAGGCGTCCCACTCACCTTTGGTTCCCGTCGAGTCCTGATGTTAGCCCTGATTTAAAGCAAACAACCGCATTTCCAAAAATAGGTCCTGGAACCATTACACGTTTCCGGATACCCCGGAGCACCTCGTACCTATTGTATTCCCATAGCGCTCTGTGCTTCTTTATGGCTGCATATCTCTTCTGTCATTGCTTTTTCGTGTGTTTCCATATATCCATTGCCTTCGTTTGTTCATTTATCAAGATATTTCTATTCCTTTACCCGAGGTCTTTCCTGGCTCTGTAGTGCCGCCGTTTGTTCACTGTTTTCATTGTATACCATAACACCTGATTTTCTAACACTAAATTTCTAGTCTAAACTCTCGCCGTCCTGGCCACATATATTAGCCAGACGTTGCAAATCACATTGCTTGTTAGCCATCAACACAATCTCGTCTGCATAAAATAAACCTGGAAGCTGTTTCTCTACTACTGTATCCGCCTGTATGTATGAGAGATTAAACCCGATATTACTTCCTTCCAGCGGCCTTTCCATCCTCACCATGTACATCATTAGCAGCGGTGGGGATAAAGGCACCCCTGCCTCAGTCCCTTCTTGATATTAACTTTCTCCTCGCAACGAATTCCTTCCAATATAACGCAAATGGTATTTTCTAGGTATATATCTCTCAAAAGCTGTAGACAATCGGCACCTAAGGCTCCCCTTCCAGAATATCCCACAAAATGTTGCAATCTACGTTTTCATACACTCCTCTAAAGTCTAAAGAACCCACATATAACGGCCTGCTTTCTACTCCTGATATTTCAATACGCTGAGTAAGAACAAATTAGTTGTCATCCAAACACGTGCCTATTCTGAAGACAATGTGAAGTTCTCCCAATGTGCCATTATTCTCCGGACCTGCTTGCATCTTTAATTTGAATGCCTGCATTGCTAGCCTGTATATTGCCGATGTCATGGTCAGTGGTCTATACGAGTGAAGTCTATTTTATTTTATAATTATATTAAATTCATTTTACTTTGTCGTCAACTGTCTGGTATTTGTCGACCTTTTGATGTTTTCTCCACTGCTTTCACGAGAGCTTCCTCACATTTCGTCCTAGTTAATTAATCAGCCTTACGGGAACCTCATCTATCCCTGTGGCTCTGCGCTTAGGAATTTTCTCTTCGACTTTCTTCCAGTTGAAATCTGTCAGTACCAGTTCCTTTTCCATCTGGTTTTCTATCGTGCTCTTTTTTTTTCTTCAAATACAACCTCGTCATTGCCTTGGAAAGATTCGGCTGTTACTTTTCGGATCTAATTTAATGCCGCTTCCCCTTCCACTTTGTTTCCATCTTCGTCTAGGGTATGTTGTTGTATGGTTGTTGACTTCCTGCCTAATAATTTTACGTGGTTCCAAAGTATTCTAGGTGTGGCCTTCTTTTTCACACGTATTTCTGACAACCAACGTTCACTTTCCCCTTTTATCTTTGCTTGCACGAGTGTTTGAACCTTACACTTTTTCTCCTGGCATATTTCCTATTGACTGGTTACTTCATCTTGCGGCAACTGCGCCTTCTTTGCCTGTCTCTGCTCTCGATATGCTTTCTGTCGTTTGCCGATCATTTCTCGTATCTCCCTGTTCCACCAGGTTTTTGGTTTCTTTCTTTCCTTTCCAACGACCATGATGTTCGTCTTCCCGTATTTCTGTCGTTATTGCACTTAGAAGCTTACTACATTCGCACTCTTGGTCATTTTCCAAGTTCTTCCTCGACTCTAGTGACTGTATTTGTTATTTTTTCAGCGTTCAAATTTGGACTGTCCATTTTACACTCGTTCCTCTTTTCCCCAACTACATATCCCGTTTGCAAAATGAGGCTATACCCTTCCTCGTCAATGACCACTTCTATCAACTTGTCATGAATTCCTTACGTCATCAGACAGTAATCAATGGTCGACTGCCGGTTTGCCCCTTCCCCCGTGATCTACCCTTCACACTTATGCCCTGTGTTCGCGACAACAAGGTTATGTCACTCACAAAGGTCTAACATTGACTTCGCGTTGTTTTCGGTATAGCCATCTAAGTCCCGTGTGCAGCCGTTCATCTCACCTAAAAGGATAATTTCGGCATCATTCCCGAAACCCTGAATATCAGCACTTATGCCTTTCACCAACCCTTATTTTTCTCTCTGCAATTATTTCCGGCCCAGGAATGCATAATGCCCAGCCAAGTTTTTTTTTTCCACTCATTGTACATGGTAACCAAAGATGATCTTGAAATTTGGAATTTACACTTTTGTATTTTGGGTCCCTGATGGATGAGGATTCCGATTCCCGATCCCTTTCTTTCCGACTTAGTTATCTTGCATCTTTCTCAAACATAATTCCCAAAAACTGGCGGCTCTTCCGAATCTCTAAGGTGCGTTTTTTTGACCACATACGCCCCTATTTGTTTTCTATTTATTTATTGCTTAATCTCTGCGCACTTTTCCTTTCTTCTGCCGCCCTGCACGTTTATGTAGTCTCTTCCATGGCAAGCTCTCTTTGTTGCTTTCCTATTTTTTCTGTTTTTGATGGCGATGGTATTTTGAGGTTCCCTTATGGGGACTTTCTTCATTACTACCTGCTCTGGCCTCCTGAGCACACGTGGGCCCCCTAAAAAAGCAGCGGAGCGACCAGCAAGTCGCCAGCCCACTTCTCGTGCAAGCCTGTAATTGAAGTGGAACCCGTCTCGTTCAAAACACCACACCTTTTTACCTCCCTGTTTACTTGGATAACCTCTGAACCTTTCTCTCGACCAATTTTCCACATCGCATCATTATTAGCCACTAGGGCTCTTTTTATGTGACTGTCACGTACAGGCGCCTCCGACACCATGCACACATGATCCACACCTGAGGGAATAGTTCGCGTAAGTCATCCACCCCCTTCGCTAAGCGCTGGACTAGTCCTGTCCATTTCCTGTTTAGGATGTCATTTAGCCCGCCCGCTACTATGACAAGGTGGCGCACGTGGCCTTTACCGCGAGCTTTGCTTTTGCTTGCTCCATGACAGAACTCAGTGTCCGCCCTGGAAATGCCCCAACGACAACTCTTTTATCACCTTTCACAATCGCTCCTGAGCACTTAGCCAGGTTTCAGTCGCCAGCGATCATCACCATATCACTCTCTCCTACCTCTCCGTGCTTCTCTTTGTCCTTTTCCACGTGATTCCGACTCGACAAGGGGCACTGACCCCTGCGTTCCTGCTTTTTGTGTGAGGCGGCAACAAGGTAGGCGCGGCTATTTCCTGCTACCTCCTCCATACGTTGCGCGCATTCCACATTCTTTGCTGGCACTTGCTCTCCTGTCAAGTCGGGGGACTGCGTTTCATTGTCTCGATTATTATCGTTAACATTGGCGGCCCTGTCCAGCTTTTTCTCGGCTCTTTGAAGTCTTTCTTCCGCTACCTTCTGTGCATCACGCTCCATAATTAGCTCACTTTTCAGCTCTGTGTGCCTTTTGAGTTCCCTGTCACCTGTGTGTGTCACCAGAGCGCCACTCGCCCACTATGTTATACGCACCCTGGCCGCGTCGCTATGTTGCACGACGCTATTTTTATGCTCTGCTTTCACTCTAACCTCTCTGTCTCCCACTTCGTCGAAGGTGCAAACGTCAAGAGAAACACAGCGAGCTTCTAATAGCTGCGCTATAAAAATATATGTCATAGACAGGTATCTTCATAACGCGGAAATACACAATCATGCATTGACTACGCCTTAGTCTCAGAACTGGATTAAGAACTAGACTAAAAGACGATAGATGAACAAGGAACGGGTAGCCTTGGTACCGACCATAAGCGTAAAACCTTAACTCTTGGAAGTGACACTGATGGAAGAGACGAAGCAACAGCAGTGGAAGACTTAATACTAAATGGTATGCAAATAGCAGAAATATCAAAATCAAGAAAAAGCTAGCAGCCCTTCTTACAGTGTCTCGAATTACAAAGATCTTGTAGACGTCATGATGCAGGAAATAAGAGAAAAGCATGTATAATCTGTTGCAGTGGAAATAGGAAACCACGCAAGTGGTAGAACAAGGAAATCGTCATCATCATCAGCGTACCTTGTGTCCACTGCAGGGTAAAGGCCTCTTCCTGCGATCTGCAATTATCCCTATCCTGCGCCAACCGATTCCAACTTTTTGATGTACCTCCCTCCAGACACGACAAGTGAATTCGTAGTTAGCGCTGAAAGTTTTTCATTTTCTAATTTTCTCTTTTTTCCACAGTTTTCAGTGCTGCTCAATTCCTCTAAAAATATATCATGTATCTTGTCGCGTTCATGGCCGCTTGCGTACGGGAGACTCCAAAAGCATGATTTGATACCTTTGAGAAACACTGTGCCGTGCCAGCTGCCGCGATCATCCAAACCCGTAAACGACGGGTAATTGAAGCATGTTTTTAGGCATTTCAGATATACTAATTCGAGTTCAACTAACTATACCAACATGCCTCGCGCCGACTTTCTAACAAGTGGCGCCCACTCCCCCACACACACCAAAAATATACTTCGGCAAGTCCAAAAAGTTGCAGCGCTAAAGGAAGAGAAAACGTGATGAGAAGGTTAGCAGTAGCACGCAAACAATAAGAAATAAATAACGTACCGTCAAAAGAAGAGTCGTATTTTGCCTCCAGTTATCTCTTCTACATTGCACTTGTATTCGTTTTCGTAGGTTTTTGATTGCACACCTGTAGATCACGAGCATGTATTCGGAACTGTGCATGGTCGTCGGTACGCCCGTAGGGTTTGCCTAGCCGAGATCATGGCCGTCTGCGCACATGCGATTCCGGAACTACGGGACCAGAACAGTTTAGAAATCGTTCTATATTAAGTTACCCATCGCGATCAGGAAAACACTTCTATCGCGGATAAATCAAAGTTTTTAGGCACGCAAGGTTTACGGAATCGGTTGCGAAAATCTCCGATACGGGCTGCCGGTATGTGCCTACTGAGATGTCCCCATTTTTTGTGTACTCCTGTATGTCACAAGCATATATCCGCAACAGCTATCTATCGCGGATAAATCGACGTATTTAGGCATGTAGGGCCCTCTGGGTTTTACTTGTCGGCGATAAGGTAGCCTCGCCGCCTATGGGATAATTTGACTGTAGTATGTCGAATGCTCTGTTTCCATAGCCGGAAGTTCGAATCCCTCTATAAGGTGTTTCTTTTTTTTTTTTTGACCATGGGGAGGTTGAAATTCACCTCCTCCGGCGCACTACATCTGCAGGCTCCGAGTGACGCCTGTCACCGGCAAAATATGCCGAGAGCGAGTGGGGCCATGCTAGTCAAAGTACAACCAAATTAGGAAGGCCCCCTAAGCTTCAACAAGACACTCCCTCACCAGCATAGGAATTGAGGAATTGGCCTCCCTAGTGCAGTATTTGGCCACTCGCTCACCATAAGACTCGCTCAATTACCCAATGGCCCTCAGTCTCCAGCAGCTGTGGAGCACCTGACCAAGGCAGTGGTCAGACCTATAACGCAGCAGAGGGTGCATTTCTGAGTCTGGACTGGCCGCGAATGGAAACTGGCCCTTGTAAAGTTTAACACCCGAACCCTCTCGAGTGAGGCTAGCTTAACAGGACTCTTTGAGGAACTATCAGAAATTTTTTCGGATATCATCGGCCTCAGCGAGATTAGAATAATTGGTCAGGGTTACACATTGCAGGATAACGAACATGTCCTCTGCTATATAGGTCTCCTATGTAACAACTAATACAGGGTAGGATTTCTAAACCTATAAGGGCATAGCGGGAAACATTGACGAATTCTACAGCATTATGGAGAGGGTAGCTGCAGTCGTAATCAAACTTAATAAGATGTACACATTAAGGGTAACATAACCCTACTCTCCAACATCCAGTCATGATGATAAGGAAGCAGATCAGTTTCATCAAGATGTTGAATTAGCGATGATAAAAATGCAAACTCAGTATTCTGCAGTACCGGGCGACTTCAATGCAAAAGTGGGGGAAAAGCAGGCTGGTGAACAACTAATTGGCAACTACGGCGTCGATTGTAGGAACGCCAGAACAGATGCTGGTAAAATTTGCAGAAAGGAATAAGCTACGAATAATGAATGCCTTTTTCAGGAAGCGTAGCAACAGAAAGTGGACTTGCAAAAGCCCGAATGGTGATACAACAAATGAAATTGTTGTACTTCATACTTTCGGCTGATCCTAGCATAAGGTAGGATGTAGAAGTGATACGTAAGGTAAAGTGCAGTGATCATAGGTTAGTGAGGGCTAGGATTTACCTCAATTTGAAGAGGGAAAGAGCAAAACTTGTCAAGAAGAAGCCAATTCAGGCTGGCACTTCCAAACAAAGATGCACCCTTACAACAGAGCGATGATGATGACATAGACATATGATGACATATCTAAGCAACCTTCGGTTTGCCGATGACATTCAGCAAAAATGAAGACGAGTTTTAACAAATGATTGAGGACTTTAACAGAGAGAGTGTAAGAGTCGGATTGAATAATAATATGCAGAAGACAAAGATAATGATGAATAGCCGGGCAAAGGATCAAGAGTTCACGATCGCCAGTAAGCCTCTAGAGTCTGTGAAGGAGTACGTTTACTAGGTCAATTAATCACAGGGAACCCCGATCATGAGAAGGAAATTCATAGAATAAAAATTGGTTCGATCACATACGGCAGACATTTTCAGCTCCTGACGGGAAGCTTACTTATCATTGAAAAGGAAGGTGTACAATCTGTGCATTTTACCAGTGCTGACACATCGGATAGAAAATTGGAGGCTGACAAAGAAGCTTGAGAACAAGTTAAGGACCACGCAAAGAGCCATGGAACGAAGATTGAGGCATAGCGTTAAGATACAGAAAGAGAGTGGTTTGGATCAGATAGCAAACGCGTATAGACGACATTCTAATTGACATCAAGAGACGAAAATGGAGCTGGGCAGGCCAATATAATGGTTGGATCATTAGGGTTACAGAATGGGTGCCAAGAGAAGGGAAACGCAGTGGAGGACGGCAGAAGACTAGGTGGAACGAATAAGTTAGGAAATTCGCGGGCTATAGCTGGAATCGGCTGGTGCGGGACAGGGGTAGTCGGAAATCGCAGGGAGGGGCCTTCGTCCTGCAGTGGACATAACATAGGCTGCTGTTGATGATGAGTATGATGACCTGAAGGTTGTTTTTTTATGCAGTCTGAGATTTTGTTGGCGTTGGTCGTTAATTCAGGCTCGACGATGTATGCTTGAAACTACACCGCACTTAGCGGCCAACTTTAGAGCATTTCGCATCGCACTATCGTGTAATAATGGGTAACTGAATTTCTTGCAAGCTTTACTCGTTGACATTTCAGTTCTTGCAGGTGCTGCTTACAATGTATCTGAGCCTAAAAGAAGATTGATTGTCTGATGGATTCATTTATGATATCTTGAGTGCCACTTTTACAATGGAAGATTTGAATTTTTTGTGTTTGTGGCTGTTCTTTTTCTCTATGTACCCATAAAACGTTCAAATTATTCATACAACTTTATGAAGGGACTGATGCAAACATGACTGAGCATGACGCCAGACTATACAAACGCTACCCTGTGGTGAAATGGCAGTTGAAATTCGCCTTTGAGAGAAAAAGCAATCGCAATACTTATGGAGACAAATTGAACAAACGGCAAAAGGCAGAGCCCTGTCCCCGAAAGAGACTTCCTGAGTCTCGAACTGCAAGTCTTACTTTACTCAGCTGATTAATTTTGTTTAGTTCATTCTCTGTATGAGCGAGTGGGAAAAAGTTAAGCGTAAAAAAAGATATGTTTACACAGCCATGAAAAATACAAAGAGACTCAAGTGTAATTCTCCCAGGTATGACTGCATACAAATACAAGTTAAACGAATAGCTGAGAACATCAGAGAAGTTCAAGAGCATTGAAGCTCCTAGATGTTCGTTGCCATCCTGCTATCCTTCTCCTAATCTCGTTAATATGACTCTGTAGCAAGACGGCCTGAACTGGATAGGCTACGGCTGTGCCTTTATTTCATTAGGCGAGCGCTATAACGTATCTCCGTTTGCTTTGGTGCCGTTAGGTACCCAGGAAAGAATGCGTGTGCAGCACAGCCGTGAGGCGGGCAAAAAAGCATCCGCAGCAGCAGCCCGCTATTTTACATTCCAGCCGCTGTTACCAAGCGCTGTCTGCATGTGTTCCTTTATTATTATTTTTTTATTTCTGTTGATAACATGATATAATGATATGTTACAGCCGAAATACAGTTTTCTATGACCTGTTTACGAACGCGAAGGAGACGTCGTGTTCCAACACATTTGCTCTAGGTAGAGCACCCAACTGCATCGATAAGTGTGACAAGCTCGACATACGCCTGCGTTCTGTTGAACCGATCGGTAGCAGCTGGCAAAGGGAAGCCCAGAACCGATAGATGAACGCGAGTGGAGAGTGCAAGAACCGCCCACACACCACAGTGTTTACAACAGGGCGACTGCGACATTGATTGCTCCCGTCTAGATGGCCACGAATCTTTCTCGTATAGCGAACCCCGACGGAATGTCGTCGCCCAGGCGCATGCATCGGAGGTTGGTGGCCCTCCTTTGTGCGGCCGCTCGTATAGCGACGAAAACTAATCGTAGCGTCGTGTAGACGTGATCGATGCCTGTGTTTGGGCCGTTTCCCGGTGTCTCTCCGTCTATCTCTCGGCCACTGATCTTGTGCAAAACAACGTTGCGCTCATCAGCCACCGCAGTGC
Source organism: Dermacentor albipictus (assembly GCF_038994185.2). Classification (NCBI taxonomy): domain Eukaryota; kingdom Metazoa; phylum Arthropoda; class Arachnida; order Ixodida; family Ixodidae; genus Dermacentor; species Dermacentor albipictus. Next base: position 29,681,507 of record NC_091824.1, read on the forward strand.
TGACGGAAGATGGAAGGACCGTACTTGCACACTAAACAAAAATAACGCGAAACGGGAGTAAACCGCTCGTCCTGTATCGCATTCCCGTTTCTGGGTTTTTTTTTACTACGTACCAGTCGAGGTAAACATTTACTACCATGCTGACCAAGGTTTTTGTATGTAGAAACGAGAGCAATTTTTTAATCTGTGGCAAGGTTTTTAGGGACGATAGTGGGACTATATTTTTACTGCCATCACGAAGTTCTAGAGGCTATTCCTGAGAGTTATTTTTCAAGCCCATTCGCGAGTTTCTTGGGTCTGATGTGGGAGTATTTTTTTACCTCATTCATCCAGTTTTCTAGGCTATTCCTGGGAGTTATTTTTAGGCCTATTCTCGAGTTTGTTGGTACTGATGTCGGGGTATTTTCTTACCTCGTTATCAAGGTTTCGTAGCTCTACCTGAGAGTAATTTTTCAAGCCCATTCTGTGGTTTGTTGGAGCTGATCTCGGAGTATTTTTTTACCTCGTTCACCAGGTTTTCTCGGTTCTTTCCGAGAGTAATTTTTCAAGCCCGTTCTGGAGTTTCTTGGGCCTGATGTGGAAATATTTCGAAGACAATTGAAAGATTACAAAGATGATTTCATGGATCCCAAGCATGAGGGATTGTTTATTAGTTCGGACATGTTTCTCATAAAAAAGTCAGGCATGAGTTAATCATCACAAAACTATAGCCTTATAAGATGCTGTGATAAGCATAATAAATATTTGTACTAACACACAGACTGGGGGCTGGTAACTGCCCATTAGATCTCTCATAGCAAAATAAAATACATCACAACACATTCAATGTGCAATCCCACTAAAGTACAGTGAAAACAAGCAACATACAATATAAAATCTAACTGATAAATATAGAGTCAGTACTGGAGACGTTCACATAAAACTCACTGAATATCCAGGTCATTCCTTCAAACAGGCAGTTGTCCAGAATATGGGTGTGCAGCGCATTCAATGGATTAGTATGAACATAACTATGCAACATAAAAATATTGCACTTAAGGCCAAATGGCATCTGCTGCTAATGGCCATTACTGCGCTGGACAAAATGAAACAACCATGTGGTAAATACAGCAAGCATTCGTACTATCACATTAGTGCCGGCACTGCCCACCATATCTCTCACTGCAAAAGGAAAACTATCAACGCATTCACGATGTAGTGAAACTAAAGCACTGTGAAAACAAAATGACACACAATACAAAATCTAACTCACAAATACAGAGGCAGTACTAGAGATGTTCACATTAGACACACTGAATATGCAGATCATTCCTTCAAACAAGCAGTTGTCCAGAACATGGGTCTGCAGTGCATTCAATGGATGATTATGGACAAAACTATGCAACATAAAAATATTGCACATAAGGCCACATGACATCTGCTGCTAACGGCCACTAGTGCCTCAGACGAAATGAAACAACCATGTGGTAAATACAGCAAGCATTCGTACTATCACATTAGTGCCGGCAACTGCCCACCACATCTGTCACGGCAAAATAAAAACTATCACAACACATTCAAGATGTTGTGAAGCTAAGTCAGTAGTAGAGATGTTCACATTAGACCCACTGAATATGCAGACAATTTCTTCAAACAGGCACTTGTCCACAACATGCACGTGCAGTGCATTCAATGGATCATGAACAATACTATGCAACATAAAAACATTGCACTTAAGGGCAGCTAGCATCTGCTGCTAATGACCATTAGTGCCCCAGCGAAATGAAACAATCGTGATAAATACAGCAAGCATTCATACTATCACATTAGTGTTGGCAACTGTCCACCATATCTTTCATTGCAAAAGAAAAACTACCACAACACATTCAAGATGTAGTGAAACTAAAGTACAGTGAAAATAAACAAGTGACACAATATACAAAACTCTTCAGTATTGCAACAAGCAAATGAGAGGGCACTAGAGATTACCATTAGACCCATCGATAGCATACTGACCTTCAAACAGCTAGTTGCCCAAGACATGGGTGCACAGTGCAATGAATGGATAGTTAGGAAGAAAACTGCAACAACCATGAGCAACATGTTCTATAAACTTTCAAACTTTCTAAAAAATGACCTCACTCAGATAAGGAAAGTGGTGATTGCTAATACACACGACAAAACATATATGTGAAAACAGCCATTAACTGATACTAAAGCCCCTCCATACACGTTTCCGCCGACCAGGTTAAGTACCGCCAACTTACCCTCTTCCTCCATGCTCCTCTGCCACTCAGCCCCTTAGCTTCCGGTGTCAAGCGGAATTTCCGTAGCCGCAGCTTCCTGTTCCGAGTGGAAGTAACGCTATGTTTTTCTTAACGTTGTTTACTTTCGCGTCGATGGAGAGGCTTTAATTGCACCAGCTGCGGTTTAAACTGTGAATGCGATTCCATCCAAGTACCACCGCCTATTGCAATCAGCGATCTGATCGTGTTCGCTGTTTCGCGTCAACCTGCGACGGGTTGTGCCACGAGAGACAACGTACAGTGGAATGTAGTGCCTGGGCGCTTGGAGACCACTGCCGTTTTTCGTGCATTTAGAAAACAGCGACCACGAATTACTACTTCAGCGGAATACAACAGCTTGTCGCCTTTGCATTCTTCTCATGGTGACTCCCACAGCTCTGCTAAGCACGCGTGGGCGTCTCACCATCGGCAGTCAAAGCGGAAATTCCCGCAGCACAACTTCAGGAAGCGGTAACGGCGGAACCGGAAACTTTTAAACTGGAAATGCTGGAACCGGATTTGGTGTGAGGGCAAAAGGCGGCGCACAACAAAGGTTGTCGCTACTTAAGAAAGCGGCAGTGGCACGTGGATGGAGGGGCTCTAACTGATACCACTCCCCCTTGTGCTCAAAGAAAACATATGCAGCCCTTTTTCCACACAAGAGGAACACGTTGCACAACTGTATTGCAGTACTTATGGGTACAAGCCAGATTTCAATTTCGTTGCCTAAAAATTGTAGTGCTTCTTAGATAGACTAAAAGGGAATTGAGTGTGTTGCCCTTGTCCGTTTCTAGGCATGCAGTTGTGATGGATGCCATATGCTTGTGTGACAAATTGAACATGGTGTTATAGGTACGACTACAAGGATGTATATTTGTAGCTGCCCTCAAACCCCTTCATGTTGCCAGTCAGCATCTATGGTGTATCTTTGTATTGCTCATCTAACACTGTTTACACACAGAAGGCATGTCTGAATACCAAACCACCTTATTCTCCACAGTTACTTTAAAGTGAATGCGTTGTGACAAAGTGTAATGTGAGAAGTCCATGATAAAGAAAAAAAAATAGCTAATTCAACTCCCTCCTGAATTACCAATTTCTGGGCCATTAAGTTTTGCATAATACACTTGTGGTGATTAACACAGAGCCACGTTGGCCTAACCCTAGTGGCACAGGATATCCTTCAAGTTATCAGTTGGTACAGAATCATTGAGCATGCTGCTGGTGCTTTTGCCCCCGCTGAGAATACCTGTGGAATACTAACACACATTTTGTTGCTGAAGGTCCATTACAGAAATACTAAAGTGAAACAGTAAATCATTTTAGACTGATAAAACAATCTTTCAGAACTGTATTCATGAACATTGTGGCAATAAGCGGATTATTAGATGAGAAAATCAAGATTTAACTTTCATTTTTCAAGTTTTATGCAGTGCCTGCACATCAGTGTGGAGTCATACTTCAACTAAGTATATTCTTTGACACCTTTACAGCAGAATTCATCAATATTGGCCAGTAGAACAGCTAGACCCGAACAGACACCGTTAAATTCCATATCACAGCGAGCTGGTGCAGGAACTATAAGGTGGTGGTGGCGACACCAGTTTTCGTTTTTGCAAGTTATCTCGCTTATCAAGCCAATTCTCATGGTGGGAGTTGTTTTTTCGGTGTTGTAGAAGAATAATTTAATAAAGCTCAAATAAATTTTCTTTTTCGTGTCCCTTTAAAGCAAGCACTGTGCTACATGGCTTGGGCGACCTGTCAGCCACAGAACCCACGAGTGCTTTTGTTAGGCAAAATAATTTTGACAGAAACTTTCTTGAGGATATGCATCTGAAAATTTTTTTGCCTAGCAATAGTTCTTGTAAAAATTGACTAAATCCAATGCTTTCACCTGCGGCTTTGTCTAGCAAAAATCCAGAAAGCAGTGCTCAATAAATGTCAAAATCCTGTGGGCCTTTTTCGAGTAGATAACGTGGAAGACCCAGAACAAAGCGAAAAGGCAGGCCAGGCCTGCCAGCAGTGACGCTGTCACAAACAATCGATGCGCATCCATGTGTAGCGCCTCCCTTCAACCTCTTCTTTTGTAAAAGGAGCCTTAAGGAGGCCCCCCGCAAACTGAAAGCCCGAGTTGTTAGCATCCAGGCGCAGCCTCTTCAGCAGGCCCTTTTCAACATATACACCGTCGCCGATCTCTACCTGTGAAACAACAGAACAAGCACAGATTAATTTTCTACACTTTTGATCAAGGAAAGGTTAGGAAATAAGGTAAGGTTTGCAAAAACGGAAGTAGCTGCTTCTTGTTGATACGGTTTAAAGAACAAAGTACCCTTACGTATACCATACATGCGTTGTGCTGAGCTGTGTACTTTCACCTAAGACTAGAAAGTGTTGGGAACTTCAATGCAAAAGAAAGACATTCATCTGCCTAGATCTAAGCAAATGCGTTCCACCCCTTGGCACAGAATGAAATCTGGTGCTGTTCTAGCGGTTAGCACACATTGAAAGCTTCAAGCGTGATTTAGTATTAGGCCAAGGGTCAAGCTGTGCTCGATTATAGTCGGATACAACTTTAGAAAAACAGGGGCCTTTACTCCTCCGAGGCGGATGCACACGAGCATCCACTAATGGGTGCGCACTCTGGACTGACGTCATGCGCCGGACGGCCGGTGGCCCGCCGTCGAAGATGGCCGCCCGGGCTTCGAACTGGGCCAAGTCGCGTCAGCTGTGCGTGTCAATGCCTCGTCACAGTGAATTCCCAATCTGTTTGTCATTCTCTATCATGCCGGAAATATTACTGCGAGCTTACAATGCGGCATCTGTGCCGCGTGCGTTTATTCTAAGCCGTGATCCAGCGAAGAAACATTGCAGCGAGCATCGCTGATGCTGCGCTACGCTTTGTCTGAAAATAGGATGCCTCGGTGATTGCTGCAAACACACATTCTGCCTGTTTGTTTCATGTCTTTTTTATTTCGCTCCTGAGTGAAGTTAAGACAAGAAAAGTTTGCCAAAGTCTGGTGCCTGCTGTCAGCGGCGGGTGAGTTCGTGTACCGTGTCGCTGCATTTTTCGTCGGACGGGGTAAAGTGATGGAGCAAAACCATTCTGAGGAGAAATTAGAAAAGTGTGCGCGCGTGAAACAAACCTACGAGCGTCTCAACAGCAAATATTTGACAAAGAAGCCTCCAATGCAAAGATTTGTCGCCGTCAACTTAGCGTGAGTGATCGTTGTCAACAGTGAGATAGCCGAGCGTCTAACGGCGGTGTTCGAGCGTTGTGTATAGCACTGTCGATTGATTTCTTTCCACCAGTGCTCACCGCGCACGCAAGCTGTAGAATGCGTGCTGTGGCACAGTCACGCATAAGCTGTGTTGCCAGCGTTCCTGCTTCCATGCGTGTTTGCACTTACTCATATTTGTCCTTTTATTTTATATTAGCATTTGTTTTTGATAGTTTTCGTTCAGCAAAGTCCTTACACATTTTCATTAGCCAATCTCATTCAAAGCACTAACTCCTGTACACTGCAGGACTGGCCTCTTCCATCTCATCAAAACCTTTCTCACTGGTCTACCTCGTCTTCTCAATCTGCCTACTCGCTGCGTTTTCTGTCCTTGTTTCTTGTATTGTTGCTGCAATGTGATTAACCAACTTGCTCAAAACATATTTTTATCGCCTATCAAAACAGAAAGGTTTAGAGATACATTTTCTTAAAAGCGTCATGTGGGTTGCACAGCAACTTTGCCTCTTACCTCTGCTCACGTTTATGCATCAGTGCATGTGGCAGCTAGCCAGAAGTGCACATGAAAGGCTGCATATTGTGAAACACCTTGCTATGCTGTTGCATTTTTCATGCATTCAATCTTAGTAAACGAACGGTTTCGCTGCCTATCACATATGATGGCGAACATTTTCAGCACGAATAACAATGTGCAGCGGGGTGTGATTTCTGTCTGACGCTTTCGCCGTTGCAAAGACATTCTTCAGTGAATGGAGCCCAGCAAAGCAGTGCACTGAGAGCTTTTGCAACTTTCACCATTTATTACTTCTCAATTGACATTGTCTGAACCTGGCCGTTGATCGACATGCCGATGGCTTGTAAATTAAATAATTGCCTTAATAAAACAAATTCAACTTCACTCAGCATTTTTTAGCACAATGCTAGCAGAGCTATTCAGGGTGAATAATTGTGCTTACATTGGTGTTACTTGCCCGGTCAGATAAATAAATACAACAATGACTGCGGTATGACTGTGATTTGACGTGCAGACTGCTAATGGTGCCTTTCAAGCGTGCCCTCGACTACTGCTATTAATAGCTACCCGACTGAGTATATTGGGCCTAACTAAGCTAATGATGTTTGATAATTGTTCTTATTCGCATTACTTGCCTAGGCCAGGTAACCAAAATAAACAATGCCACCACATGAATGTGTGTTTGCATGCAAGCTGCCAACAGTGGCTGTCACTGTCGCATTGGTTGCTGCCGTTTCACCAACAGTGGTGACGGCTTGACTGGGCTTTGACGTGCAGACTGCTAAAGGTGCCTTTGAAGCGTGCCCTGATGACCGTTATTTCATCACAGGGCCCGCCATGCTCATAGGTGGCTGCCCACTAGAGTATTTTGGGCCTTCTGACATTGGCATTATTCATCTCAACGGGCTGGAAAAAACAGTAGGGGCAGCACAACTGCACGCAAAGCACAATGTGCTTTAGCGTGCAGGCTGCTAAGAGTGGCTGTCAATTTCATTCAGGTAGACTACTGCTTTTTCGTGTGAAGCTGGACAGTGGCTGCCCGAATGAGCATTTCGGGCCCCACATAGTTATTCAGAGTTAATAACTGCATTTGCATTCAGATTTTCCGGCATTTCAGCACGTTTCCATGCCAACGCTTATATTGAGCATGATCTGTGCAGGACGTTGCTTTTTCAGAATTCGGCTTCCATTAGAAGGAATATGTCATCAAATGAACCGCTTATTTATTTGAGAGGTCACGGGAGAATGCTTGGCTGCTGTGCTTGACACACAGTACACCGCTTCAGTGACGGGAGATCCATTGTTGCGTTTGCCGAGGTATGTGTGGCTGGCAGGAGGTCTGGACCTCGCTTCACGCAGAGTCAGAGACGAGGAGAGTTTTCTCTGCGAATAATTCTTTATACAATGTTTACATGTTGTCGTCGTTATCAGGACAGAGACCAACAGAGCAGCTGCAAGCTGCTTAAATAACACCCCTCAGTCCAAAGATCCCCCAGACAGTCCCCAAGGACGAAACAAGGTCGTGAGAGAGAGGGTCTGGGCAGCCTCCGGGGTCCTAACGCCGCTCTCGGTGGCCGGCGCTTCCTTGAACCGCGCTGCGGCATCAGGACGATTTGGCAGTTGGTCAGAATGGTGCGCCGGGCAAGTTTTATGGCCCGCATAGGACAAAGGGAACCAACTGCAAGGCACCGGGTCGAAACACAGCCCTCCTTTGGAAACTGTCCCAAACACAGCGGGAGTCGTTTGTGGTGTGGGCGCCGCCGGAGAAAGGAGGGGGGGGGGTTGCATTGCTGCCGGGACAGGGAGGGGCCGAAGAGCAGTCCGTGATCCGGTGGCTGCTTCCATCGTGGACGCCGTGCAGCCGCGAGGAAACTCGAGCCGTGCACGTAGTCGTGTCCGAAGCAGGCAGGCACCATGAGGGGATGAATGCTGCCTCGACGGTCGACAAACCATAGCACTAGCCTTCCGTCAGGCAAATCCCAGGGCACAAACATAACACAATATACGCTTAGAGAACTCGTTAGTGATCTTCTCGATCGTCGGTATCTCGTTGTGGTGAAAGAAATCGTGCACACGACCTCAGCGCACACGTGTCCTACTTCGTGCTGCTTCTTCTTTTCTCCACATTTTGTGGGCGTTTTCGTGAGGGCGTCGATAGTTTGCCACCCAAAATATGCGAAGCTTTGACCTCCCTGCTCAGCTTTAACACGGTGCTTTCGCTGACACTGAGCATCTTGGGTTTGTAATGGTTGCGATAAATACATTGTTTTATATAAGTACTTGTTCAGTAGCAACTGATTCATTTGAAGCTCGGAAGAGGAGTAGTAAATGTGCCGTGTACATGTAAACAAGCACAAATGCCATGCAGAGTTGCTCTTTCTACTTTTGCCACTTGCAATGAAGCTAAAGAGCAGACGACGGGCAGCGTTGTGGAAGGCACGGGGTTATTTTTCTGTTGCGATCTGGCATGTGCTGTAGCACATGAGAGCTCCACTAAACCAGTCATCAAAGTCTTTATTTATACTGGGAATTGCGCGTTTCCTAAGCACGATTTTTTGAGCGGGATTATTTTAGTCGCGGAGGCAATCGGACGTCGCGCTTCATTCATCTGGGCGGGGCCTCCCCTTTTTTCTAAATTTGTATCCGACTATAGTGACGCACAAGTGCTCGAGAACTATTGAACAAGACGCAATTGTTTTCGATTTACTGACTGCACTTGGGTGTAAAGCTTCTGTCTGAGAAATGAATAAACCACATAAACAAGCAGCATTTTCTTATTTAGCACAGTCTTTAATAGGTACTGATACCTTCAATTTAGAAAGCCCTGTATATTGGGCCTCATCAAACTAATTTCATAAAAGGTTTGGCAAGGTAGAAGCATAGAATTTTAGAGTCATTAGAAGACAGGTGAAATGAGTTATTTATTGCAATTATTATTCAAATTTAAAATTTAGACCACTCATCCCAATGAGAAATTGATGCAAGCAGTTTGTACATGCCACATAAGCATTTAGATATCAAAAATACGGATTAGAGAAAACCTTTTCTTGGAGGTTCATTATTGCAAGCAGTCATGCCCTCGAGGAGAAATAACTTCTTTTTCTGTAGGCAGAAATGAGGCTCGAGTATTTTATTGACACATATATATGCCCATGCATATATGTTATCTCTGTTGTAAACCTTTTTTTCATGTATATGCAAGGTGTGTGTGTAACATCTCATTGTGTACAAAATCAAATCCATAAGAACCCGACAAGAAGCTAAACAAACAAGAGAGCAATCCCAGTAACAAGCCATGTTAAACCAACGAGGTAGCCATCTCAGTAACAAACCGTATCAAAAATTTTACTGACATGAATTCTGACCTTTGAAACATAACATGTGTATATGAATACTATCTACATTAGAGCAATGGGCAACTTTAAGCAATGGCTGCGCCAACATCAGAACGATGTCGATGAGAAAAGAGTGGCATCAAATGCTTTGGCAAAGCATGCAGCAATGACTAAACACAATAGTGACTGGATAGTGTCTAGCATAATCGGCCAGGAAAGAAATTGGAAGCCATGCCTGTACCCGGATTCCCTGGAGATGCAATCAACAGGACACACGTTTATCTGAAACCAAGAAGCCCACGCCCATCTTATGCTAAAACTTACTTAAATATCCACTTCCACTTTTTTTAGCCTTATTGTGAACAAGGCTTCCATATGGAAGCCAAAATGTATTGCTTTTAATGTTGTATTTGGTTGGTCTATGTCTGTCTTTGTCATGTTTCATACCGACCACACAGGCTTCTCTGAAACTCTTGATGATACAACTTTTGTGCGAAAGCATTGCTTAAGGCACTTTTCCGTAAACCATGTCTTTAGGTGGTACAACGCATTTTTCTAGACACTCTAGAGCACATTATTCAAGGCACGAAACCTCAATTCATGGTTCTTAAAAAGGCATTTTGGCTAGATTAATATAGTCTATATATATTATATAAGGCATAATTACTCAAGCACCCAATTATATTTAACTCAGAGGAGGCTACTTTAGGTAAATTTAGGTAAAGTGAGGGCACTCCACCAAAACATAAAATTCGTGATCAGCCACTAGAAATCCTGAAAATGGCAATACAGTAAAATGATTGCATATAACACAAATGTATCCTACAACTCGAAAGGCAGCACCAGTTTTGTACGCACCTTTGAGAAAGCGCACAGATCACGTGCTTTATTGTCGTGCTGTCCAGCTTCCAGCAGTGCAGCAGGTTCCTGCTCGATGCAGGGATGCCTCCAGAATTCGCATAGCCTTCAAAAGTAAGAAATGTTTAATTTATTGTGCTGTGAACCTGGGAATTTGTGATTTACCAGTACCATGTGGAATTGCAAAGAGAGCCTCACACAGCCAGCTGCATGAATATGCGCCTGGTTGCACAAATGTCTTTTTGTTATATCTAAGGAAGTTACACTGATATTTTGTAACAAGTGAAGTTTCAGGAAGGAACGAAATCAGCAACAGGCTACCAGGACAATCAAAAACAAAACTCATATATGCAGTAAAACGTGGCGCATTGGATTAAACAAAAATATTGAGCACATGAAAAGCATTCTGAAAGCTAGATCGCGATTTTGTAGCGATGCTATTCCTTTTCGTTATTCGTTAGTGGTCTGACCGCCGCCCCGGCCCGTGCTACGTACTGGAACAGCCGGCCGTTTGCGGTGGGCGACAAGAGTGGTATAGAATCGAGGGGTAAGTATCACTACAAAATGGCAGTCCTTACTTTATTACGCACTACCGTATAACCTACGATTGCAAGAGCTGGCATCCCGTTCGTAAGAATTGGTTGGTCTATGTCTTTCTTAAAGGCCGGTGTCTGAAATGTCTGGATTAAAAATAAACTTCGTTACTGTAATATCGGCATATGTCGGGTTTGCAACATAGAAGACAAATACGCGAAGACACTCAAGAACATAAACAATACACAGGTTCTCGCGACGTGGTCCTCCAAACCAAACTGTATACATACAAAAATCTTCATACAAGCTTCTATCCGCTTAAGCGTCAAACATAAGAATCGTGTGCCAACGCGCGAAGCCCGTGATACATCGACGGATACATTACACATGTACTGTACTTGCGGGAATGCATATATAACGAATAACTTCTTGCCAGAAAACTACCGAACGAACAGCAACTTTCAGTGTTTTCATAATTGTGTGCTCATTCAGGCATAGCAATCAAGGCGGGTAGCATATATTTTACAGCAGAATGCAAGTACGCTGTAACATCAGAGGAAGCCTTCGTGAAATTGCTTGCTAAATGTACACTGCAAGACGGCCAACCTACGATCAGAAAGCGCTTTGCTCTAGCTAGTTACACAACGTTCATTACGTAAATCATAAGTTCAAGAATGCGCGCAAGGGCCAAACTTGCTTACCTTTCAAAAAGACTTGGCCAACGCTCCTTCGTCTCAAAGGTACCGAGGCACCGACGTCTTTCTGGCGCAAGCACTGTAGAACTTCCGATGAACTCCAGCTCCACAAAAGCACAACCTTCAACAGCCTTCCATACACTACGATTCGAAGTTCCAGTACCAGACTTTTCACGAGAGCGCGGGCAGGCAGCTCGGCAGAACAAAGGCAGCTCGGACGGGCGCTGTAGTAAGACACTCACTGTCGACACTGATAGATCGCACGAAACACACGGCGAACTAACGGCGTTACACGAGTCCGGAGGGTTTGCGATGGTTACTGCACACGACAAGGAGCACATTTTGTCTAGGCACTTCTAAAATATAACTCAAATACCGCCTTACTGCATTCACTAGAACCAACGTGGTACGTCGACCAAACGAATACTGCAGTGACGCCACTCTGCGGTTTTTAGAAAAATGTGTCGTATATGAGAAAATTACGTGTTTTTTCCTAGCAACAATCGGTAGGGACACTTTAACAAATTTCTTGAGTCCAAAAGTGTTGACTTTGTATAAATATGCACTTTTTTATACGAAGTTTAAGAAAATGTACTGTATATGTATAAAAAAAAACGAAGCGGATGTCGCCTTCAAGATTCGCAACCGCTTCAGTCGCATGCAGTTTGCAAAAGCACGGCCTTCGAAATCAGACTTTGTCGCTCAAACGAAACTGTAGCTGGGAGGAGGGCAGGCATTTAGGCCCCAATTGTTGGGTTTACAGTGCCTAGGTAGGCTTCCTTATTTATAAAGAATATACAGGGACTAACGCCGAACCATGAGTACAGCGAGCTTTAAGCAGGGGACACACGGTACGATTCGGCGTCCGATCCAACGTGCGTGTATCCGAACGGTCGAGCGGCGCGTAAGCTCCGCCCAGATCCAGCCCCCCTCCCCCCCTCCCCAGCTTGAGTTTAGATTCACGTCGAGAAACGCAATATAAAAACTCTGCACAACACTGCTTCGCTTTACGTGAACACTGTCAATAACATTATGCCCCTGCAAGTGACAGAACACTTCACGACGGCGCGTTGTCCACTGACGGCTCCGGTAACAGCCAGCGATACGGCCGGCAGGCATAGCTAGGCGGACGCTGCGGCCGACGGCGCTTGTTTCAGCCCGAGCTCGATGAAGAGGGCTTATTTTTGCCAAAACAATTAACGCTGTGCACTTAGGTAGCCCGTAATCAAATACAATTGGTTTACTCGACGCAGTCGTTGCGAAGGGCAAACGTGCAAGCGAAGCGAGCAGCCTCGCTCGGACGGTCGGTGCATAGAGATCGGTGTGTGCTGTTTGTCCGCTGAAAGGCCCTCGCGTCGCGGCTCCCGATTTCGACGGTAGCTTAGTGCTAGTGTACTAGGCGCTGTTTTGCATCATAAGCACATGTTCGAGATAACTTTATTGAACTGGTAACTATATCGTGTCGGCAACAAACTGCAGCAGGCAAGGGGAAAAAAAAAAGACGGCGAGAAACCGGCCTGCCAGCGCCGCCTCCGTGGAGGGAACGTCAGAGAACGTCACATCAGCTGCGGCCAAACGACGGTGCGGAGTGTGCGGTTGTCGGACACATCGGACGATGAAAATTTGCCCGGTTTGTCGCACGCCGGACGTCCGATCCGGCGCTTCGGCACGGCAAAACACCTCGATTCCGGCTGCCGTTCAGGCGCGTCGGACGCCGGATCGGACACCGAATCGGACCGTGTGTCTCCCGCTTTAGTTGGCGAACACGAGCCCATCAGCGCGCCATCTGTGCAGCTCCGTGTGCTTGCAATGGTGGATGGCCTACGGGCTTCTTTGACGCCTACTGAGCACAAATTCATGATCACCGCTCGTATACACGCTTCCTACAGCGCTAGCTGTCGTGTTTACGAGATTATGTGCCCTCACCTTGAATTAGTGAGCCCGCTCGACATGATCGCATCTATTTCTAGTGCGTGAGGCTTTCCATTGACTGTCACTACAACTAACCAACGTTTTGTTTATTTTGTGCTACAGTGGGTCGTGACGATTCCGTTCACAGCTTCAAAGTGGACAAGAAACAGTCGTTTTCTCGCTCGTAGAAGCATGAAAAAGTGCGCTTGTGCTTGGCAATGAACTTTGACCGACACGCTTGCTTCCGGCCGGAGCAGCAGACGCGACAACTCGCCGTTTGTAGGCTGCCGGCCGATGGCGGTATCCCTCGCGAACGGCAAGATATTTACCTGCCGTAGAGAGGATCGGTCCAGGAACGATTCTTGAGGCGATTTTTGTCGCTGAATGCGAGCATGGCCACGCCGGTTCGCCGTGCAGAGCGGAATCGGAACATTATTTTTCGATGAGTTCGCACTGACGCAATGCAGTCGATCGGCTCGTCGGTCGTGCAACGGGTGGCGCGCCGGCAGGAAGCCGCGTCCACTTGAGACACATCTTACGCGACGTATGTAGTACATATGTTACAAGTTTCCAACGTTCTGCCGTTCCGCTGGTGGATGCACCGCCACGGCATCGATCTTTGCCATTCCTGCCGCGGCCGTGCCTGTCGCCGAGCGTAGGCTTAACTGGATTGGGCGGAGCTTGCAACCTTGGGGAGTAAAGTGGTAGCATTTAATCACGTGACCTTCAGGTTGGTTCCAGATCACGTGGTTTTAAACTCTCAATAGATGGTTTTTGGTCACGTGATCTAAAACTCTGTACGTCGTAAAGCCGGCTCATGACATCCTTTTACTGCGTTTCTCAGAGATGGTAGTAAAACGATGTAATGTAACGCATTTTACTGCCTCATTCCAGAGTAATTTTCTGGTGCAAGGTAGTCTTCAAAGCTCATGAGCCGCAAAAACCCCAATGTCGGCTAACTTTTGTTTACAGTGTGGTCACTAAGTCTTACAAAAAAAATTATATACAGCTGACACCACAAGTGTCCACCTAATGGCGGACATCTAAAGTATTCCAAATTAAGAGAGGGAAGCGCAGGTCAAGTAGCTCAACTTGGTAACGCTGGCATACAGCGTGTTGGTGGGAAAAAACGCCGAAACGCGTGCAATGGAAAGAGGCGGGGAAAATCTTCAGAACAGATTTTATTGCGACAGCAATTACATGAGCCCTTCAAATGGATTTTGTCGTCATCATCGCCGTTGGTGTCGCCGTGAGGTTTCGTATATATTTAGGTATATCATGCTAATGCCATGCCTAATTGACATACTCCATAATGTCATGCCAGGGCATATATCACTTGCGATATATACGGCATATATTGCCACACCAATTCTATCAGTAAAGTTGCTCATCCCAGGCCTTCGATTCGCGCCAAAATTATTCCTGACAATTTCGACAATGGCTCCGCACAAAGAAATGACATGAAACAAAACACCGACAGCTTTTGTATTTTATCTCAAATCTTGTAAACTTAAATATTAGAAGTGCGAAACAATTACAAAGCTCAGACCTGCAAACGATGTAATTTTATTGACGCGGCTGTGCACAACCTCTGGGATCGGACCACAAAAGAGGTTTGACACATACCCGATGAGAGAAAAGTGCTGGTTAAGTCGCTAAAAAGAGGTTGGCTTTAATTAATAAACAGAAGTAAAATTTTTCGATGACAACTTTCAAACAAACGGCCCCAGCAAAACAGCTCCTTTTTACTATAGTGAGCTTACGCTTAGTTCAATTCATACTGCCACTAAAACAACGAATGAACGAATTTTAAACTTGGTGTAATATTCATACGTCTTGCTATCGCTTTTACTACTCCACCATTATGGCGGAGCTGGGATATTTTCCTAAACCACCGGAAGAAACAATAACGATGTCGCTGCAGTAGATTTTGTGTTTTTTCTTGTTTTACAATAAAGCGGTATGACTGTACCACCCAATGCATTTGTGCTGTCCGTGGGCAGAAATGTGGGTTGAACCCGGAGGTTCTGCAGCACCGCGCCTACCCGCGGCGGAGTTGGAGTAAGGTTTAAGCGCTCCTCCAAAAGAATAATAATAATAATAATAATAATAATAATAATAATAATAATAATAACGACGACGACGACGACGATGATGATGATGATGGTGGTGGTGGTGGTGGTGGTGGTGGTGGTGGTGGTGGTGGTGGTGGTGGTGGTGGTGGAGAAGGAGAAGAACAATGCTAAGGAAATAAACAAAGCAATATGCATTGTTTCAAGTCGATGAGTATACAGCAATTTTTTGTGAACGGCCTATGCACTCGCGAGAGGAGAATCCCACCGACTGTGGGGATGTCTGTGCCGTACAAAGGAATCAAGGAATTGTGATACACACTCTGTATATATCTACAGGCACAGCCAAATCTCATATTTAGAAGTTCACGACCACTACCCTCGTGACACTACATCCGTGATAATATAGAAGCCTCAAAGTGGACATTTCAAAACCAAAAATGGTTCACTCAGATTGTGCTAGAAGAGATTGGTTTGAGGTGCCGCAACAACCCAAGTCACTCAACCAAAAAGCAACGGTCGTCTATAGATTCAACTTTCGCAAAGATTCTGTCTAAAATTATGACCAAACCAATCAGTGTATACCATAGTAATCACAAAGCTATCGTCACTACCAATACCAAATCATTAAAATAAATACGTGTACGACTTTCTAATTCTGTGTTATAGGCTACATCTCCACTGGTCATCCGCCTTCGTAGAGTGGAAGGGCTCCTCAAATCTTTTTTTCGAAAAAGAAATGAATGACGATGCTTGACGTCAGAGACGAGGCATATTCGAGTGCTCTTGATTTTATTATATCCCCACGAACACTTTTACCATGCCACATAATTTGTATATGATCATTTTGGCATTACGCACCCATCGGAACGCTGCCACAGCGACCTGTGATCAAATGCGCACCAGTAGCCTCGATAGTTTCCTTTTGCGCGGGTGTGTCACGGTATTGTCAGTGCTCAGCCAAGCCTCCCGAACGCTTCCTCGATCGAGAGTTTAAACGCAGCGTGACGAATCTGCCTCGCATCTCGCTAGGCATCCATCGTACTCCAAGGCCGAACATGGTGCGAGACAGATTCGCCACGAGCAAGAGCAACTTGTTTTGAGTGGTAGCGTGTAGGCTATAATAGTTCCTCTATCGTGGATGCGAAGGTGAGCTGAATAAAGCTCGAAGAATCATATAAAAAAACGTGGTCACACACATAGTATGGTCGTAACTTCGCATTTATACAGACGGCAAGTCTCTACCTAAAAACGCGGGCTCAAAACACTCTGAATGCCATGCAGCATAAGCACGGAAGCACGTCTCCAAGTTGGCGGCATGAAATGGGCGATTGCATACTACAATACTAGTACAGGTAGCGTTGCGCCCATAATCGAAAATACTGACGGTCATTGCATGGGATCTCGCCAGCGCGCTACGCTCTTCCAGCGGCTAAAGCACCACCTATATTTAGAGGAAATCGCAAGACATGTGTCGCGCTTGAATTGAGTTTTGGGGTTTTAAGTGTAAAACAAGGTTTTAATTATGAGGCACGCCTTAGTGGGGCACTAGGGATTAATTTTGACTTCCGGAGGATCTTAGACGTGCCCCCAATGCACGGGACACGGGCGTTTTTGCACTTCGCCCCCGTTGAAATGGGGCGTCCGCTGCCGGGATTTGATACCACGACCTCGTGCTTAGCAGCGCCGCACCATAACCGCTAAGCCACCGCGACGGGTACATCATGCCTACAAGTCTTTTATTACATTTATTCGACTGTACATCGAATGAAGCAGTTGTCCAAGGCGACACCTCCCGATAAAACTGCAGCCAGAAAGGTGGAAGTCCGCTGGGTAACAAGTAACAGTGGTATCCGCAGAAACCAGATGGCCTCTGAAGTGGCACGAAGCCTAGTTTTGAACCACTCCGCTTCACGGTCAACTGCACTTTCTTGCCCCCCACCGGCCAACTCGCAGCCCAATTTAAACGACCTTGATCGTGTTCAGCGCTCCCTCAAGCAGAAACGAGAGGCACCCTACGAGACACTGTACCTCCAAAATACCAGACGTTGACTCCGGGTGCTTCTTTTACGGCAGTACTTTGGCTTTGCTCTCATCTCAGACATGCTAGAAAAGTTGTAGACACACCATATTTCCAATGGCGATACGTGCAGGCATCCGGGCTCCTATCTCGCTCTTCCCACCGCACACGATGCGCCATCTAGCGGAGGCGCCACGATGTCCCTGCGCGGCGCGGGTTCAACCAAAAAGCGAACCAGAACGGATCCCTTGAATTTTTTGGGTGTTCGGGTAAACTGTAAGCGATTCTTTCTTGTGATTGAAGAGTGGCATCTACATCACAGCGCCACATGCTCAGTTGCCCAAGTTGCTGTTAGTGAGCTTCATTAAAGAGTGGCATACACCTAGTGACATCTGCCCAGTGACCAAAGTTATGCCAGGTGCATTGAAAGGCGGCAAAGACCAATTGGAACATACCCAGTGAGCCAAAATTGCATCAAAGAGCATCATTCAAGAGCGACACATACTTTGTACCATGTCCCCAGAGCCACATTGGTCCCACAGTTGGTTTCAAGCACTTTTTCCTCAACACAATAGCCTGGCGCGCTAGCCGTTAGGTCGTGGAATACCCATTTCCACTGGCCTGAGCCCCGACCAGGCAACTGCATTGGCGAGATCGAGCCCGGACCTTTGACCTCTAGACGGATGGACGGACAGATGGGTCCCTCTGGCTCGGTGGGTAGGTGGCAGATAGGCCTTTGAAAGCGGCTCAAGTGCCCTAGGAATGCTAATCACACTGAACGTCGCGTCATCGTAAGATCCATTCAATCTTAAGAAACAGTCCGAAGACTTATACGCAGCAGGCTACGCGAAGACTTTTCACGTATGATTAGCTAACGTTGCCATAACAAGTCCCACATGGAAAACGACGATAAAATGAATAGCAAATGAAGCGGTATCACTCAGGCATAAGACTGCGATTGTGCCCTATCTACACAGGACGGTACACTGTCTTAAGAAGATTGCTAGTTGGGTGAAATCAATTATACTTTTAATGTGTTCGCACTCATTGAGCATTTTACGCACTTTCCCTGGGTTACCTATCAACCGATTTATCTCTCCACCGATCATTGTATCTAACCATTTTGCCAGCTACCTGGATCTGTAGTTAGGTCAAGGTAGATCCGTGCGCCAGTGGGGGAATATGGCATAGGCGCTAGGAATAGCAGGGGAGAGTTATTAGTAGAGCTAGCGGAACAGAATGATATGCGGATAATGAATACCTTTTTCCGTAAGCGGGATAGCCGAAAGTGGACGTGGAGGAGCCCGAACGGCGAGACTAGAAATGAAATGGACTTCATACTCTGCGCTAACCCTGGCATCATACAAGATGTGGACGTGCTCGGAAAGGTGCGCTGCAGTGACCATAGGATGGTAAGAACTCGAATTAGCCTAGACCTGAGGAGGGAACGGAAGAAACTGGTACATAAGAAGCCGATCAATGAGTTAGCGGTAAGAAGGAAAATAGAGGAATTCCAGATCAAGCTACTTAACAGGTATTCGGCTTTAACTCAGGAAGAGGACATTAGTGTTGGAGCAATGAACGACAATCTTGTGGGCCTCGTTAAGGAGTGTGCAAGAGAAGTCAGTGGTAACTCCGTTAGACAGGATATCAGTAAACTATCGCAGGAGATGAAAGACCTGCTCAAGAAACACTAATGTATGAAAGCCTCTAACTCCACAGCTAGAATAGTACTGGCAGAACTTTCGAAGTTAATCAACAAGCGTAAGACAGCTGACATAAGCAAGTACAATATGGATAAAATTGAACATGCTCTCAGGAATGGAGGAATACTAGAAGCAGTGAAGAAGAAACTAGGAATAGGCAAGAATCGGATGTATGCGTTAAGATACAAAGGCGGCAATATCATTACTAATTTGGATGCGACAGTTCAAGTGGCTGAGGAGTTCTATAGAGATTCACACAGTACCAGTGGCATCCAGGACGATAATGGAAGAGAGAATAGTCTAAAGGAATTCGAAATCCCACAGGTAAGGCCGCAAGAAGTACAGAAAACCTTCGGAGCTATGCAAAAGGGGAAGGCAGCTGGGTAGGATCAGGTAACAGCAGATTTGTTGAAGGATGGTGGGAAGATTGTTCTAGGGAAACTGGCCACCCTGTATACGCAATGCTTCATGACCTCGAGCATACCAGAATCTTGGAAGAACGCTAAGATAATGCTAATCCATAAGAAAGGGGACACCAAAGACTTGAAAAATTATATACCGATCAGCTTACTGTCAGTTGCCTACAAACTATTTATTAAGGTAATCGCAAATAGAATCAGGAACACCTTAGACTTCTGTCAAGCAAAGGACCAGGCAGGATTTCGTAAAGGCTACTGAACAATAGACCATATTCACACTTTCAATCAGGTTAGGTGGGCGGATGAGATTACGAAGTTTGCAGGCATGACATGGCCACAATTAGTACATGACCGGGGTTGTTGGAGAAGTATGGGAGAGGCCTTTGCCCTACTGCGGGCGTAACCAGGCTGATGATGATGATCATTATCATTATCATGATGATGATCATGATGATCGATCTGTGGTCGAATGCTTACGGCGTTGTCTGCTGTGATGAGGCAAGATGGTTCGAAACCAACCATCGGATCATCTTGCCTCACTTAGTATGTGTCAATGTGTACATATGTGAAGTTCTTCAACGAACCTCTTTCACGCCAACATCGGCTACTGTTGACGCGGGACTGGGTATGCTCCGCTTTACGAAGAAGCTCTTCGAAAGCGACTCGGAGCAGTAGGTACTAGTCTTCAATGCACCGCTTTGATGCCGACCTGTGCCACCGGGTATGTGCCAGTAAGTCCGTGCCTCTCTTCAATGACCGCCTTTGACGCCAACTTGGGTAGCCCGGCATGTTACACTGGGAATGTTACATGTTGCATGTTACACAAGGGTTCCTCAACAAGAACTGCAACTCGGCGCCCTTGTAGGTGGCGCCGCGAATGCACTGTGTATGTGCCGTTATCCAGCGAACGTCTTTCACGTCAATGTTTCAGTGAGCTGCGTCATCACTGCACATGGTGTATGCCGCTGTTCATTGCACGTCTCACCAACTTGGGTCACTGAGTATTGCCACTGAGTGCGCGGCTGGCGAGGGAAAAATTCTCAGTCCTTGCGGGCACCGGTGCGCCAGGAGTCTCGTCTCGGAGGCACGGGCAGTCTTCACGGCTGCAGCTTTTCCAGAAAGGAGAGCATCAGATGAACCCAGTTGTCGCATGACGTGTTTCTGCGCCTTCACACACACCAGCGCACCATGCATTTCAGAGGTTACGCGCACGGTTCGCGCTTGCGGCGCTAGATGGAGCCGGTGTTCATAGGGAAGCACGAAAGAGGAGTGCGGCTGCAGTACAAGCATTTCACGTAATTCGTTTTACAGTGCCAATACCTTGTGCCGCTATGTTGCTTCATCCCTTGCCCATTACCGTCTATCGTCATCGTGAGATGGATTCTGCTGCAATTTTTATTGCGATGACAATCATATGGACACTCCAGGCGCATTTCTTCCGCCGGCGTTGGCGTGGCGTTCCGTATCAAGTCCCAAGGCGATAAATTGTCGCGCGCCGTATGCTATATGTGCGAGTGAAAGTGGGTGAGGATGAGCCGGCAAACGCGCCTCAATCACGCGTGCGCGAGCGAGGAAGGCGGGGCGAAAGCGCGCCCTCTTCTGTCCTGCGCGAGGCATGAGTGTGAGGCGAGGGAGGGGGGTGTTCTTCTCCGGCGGCTGCTGCTTTGGGCGTGGCCGTGCGGGCAGCGAGGACTTACGGAGTCACAATCTGTCGGACGCGCCTGCCTTGCGTAGTATGAGGCATCACGGGGAGCGCTCCTCATAGGTTCGTCTTCCGACGCTTACTAAAGACACCACTCGGCAGCCCTCCTGTACATTTCTGTGTGTACTCTCAAAGCGAGGGAACTCTATTACTGCCTAAATAATAAGCTTGGGCAAACTGAAAGTACAGAATCGTTCAAAGGCGTCATCTCTTTACCGAGTCGTAGAGCGAAACCCACTGCGCGCGGTCGCCGCGATCGAGTCTCCAGAACGGGCTTGCCTGAACGGTCGGCAGCCGCTGAGCGCAAACTATGCGAAATATGTTCTTAAAGTGTGCGGTCTGTATAACCAAATGTCGCATAAGAGAACGAAGGCTCAATGCATGCAGCGATCACACAGGTTCGCGGCGACCAACTGCGCCTCTGCAAGCATGTCCGAGCACAATATTTCGCTTTCACTGAGAGCGTTTTCGCACCGTGCTGTGAGCTTTAGGCCACAGAATATGAACATATGAAAGTCCACAAGCAACCATTCTTGCGTGGACGCTATCAGAGCTGTTCAAAAACAATTTCGTTTTAATAAGGGACTTCGACGCATGCGGCGACTGTGATGTACCGTTAAGATGATTCAATATTCTTTTCTTTTAAGTTCTTCAACGTTTCAATAATATTTCTAAAGTCGCGTCACAGTTTATGCACTCAGCGGGCGATTTCGTGCGGCTTCTTTTTCGTAATCCAGTGCATTAATTCATTACACAAAGATGACCATACGCTATGCCTTTATTGAATTTGCTTCTTACGAATCCCTTTCCATTCCAGTAACCTTGCCAATGTCTAGCATCAACAAGTTCATAGTCCAAACTTTTGTGACATTAGCCGCACAGCAAGCGCGGGTGAACGTCTCAGTGCGCGCTTTCTGCTACTCACCGAACATCGCAGTCACGGCGCCGTAGCAAAATATTCCTCGCTTCTGTGCTTGCAGCGTATCCGAGTTGTCGCCGATGGCTGTTTTGTGGTCTTAAGTTTCGCGAGCCAAGCTTCACGTAGCCTCTTGTCTTGCGGCTACGTGTGAATAAGGCTGACACCGGGCTCTGTTGTTGCGTACGCCCGGCACTGCGGCGCCGAGCACTAGCCTACGAAGGTGCAGGCCTCCAAAGGCAGCCACTGCCTATTATAGTAGTTTCAGATATTGCCAAGCAGACACCCAAGGCGGGAAAGCCTCACCACTTAATCAGAACCGTAGCTCAGGTAACACTTTAAACATACGTTTTCAGCTTGCTTCGGCGCTTTCGAAGCAGCTGACGCTGTCGTTGTGCCCACGTGATCCCTCATGCCACGTCACGCCGATGGTGGCGCCAGCTTTTCTCGTGGTAGAGCTCGCTCCCAATATTGAAAGCAATTTGCGATGTTTTGCAAGGTGCGCGTCGTGCCTGTAGCTTCGCATGCGTTGTGCTTAGGACGTTTCGTTCGCGCTGAAGCGTACGATACGAGAACTTCAAATCGATCGCTGCTGCTGCCGCCATTACACACTTCAGCGTTTTCAGACAGAGTTTCCGCTGTCATGGAGCATGATGTGTTATGTGTGATGTGATATGTTTACCTGTGCGTGCTTGACGGCGTGCTTGTTAAATAATTTTAGTTCGTGAGCGAATGTTTACAAGTTCATACTGCTGATAAAAGTACTATCCTTGCTTCGTGTAGTTATCTACTAATTTGCTATCCCAATCGATGCTCCGCTTTTCGGCGAAACTGCGACTTTCCTATATTTTACGCACCGCATCCAATGAACAAACTGTATCAGTTGACAAACCTTTTGTCGAAAACTGTGCTTGGTTGCTCGAGGAGCCATATAAACCGGTTCGTTAATTGTGTAGAGGCCGTCGTGCGTCAACTGCCGTTGTCATGAGGTAGGAAATAAATAGGACTAGTGGGATGATGCCGTAATCATCGCTGAAGAGAGCAGTTTAAAGTAAAGTATTGCCGCGACGGTCATTTCTCTGTTCATTTTCAGAAGTGCGGCTGTGTACCTTTGTTTACCGAGTGCATTATTTTTGCCCGAGAAAGAGGCAAAGACCTGCATGAAATTATAGAAGCGCAGTCTATCATGCGTAATGGTGAAATATGGTTAAGCGCTGGCGTTGTCGAGCAGCTTTACAAGAAGACAGGCCTTTTGGAAGCAGCACTCACAATTTTACCGGCAAGGGCACCGCATAGCATAGTGAACAAACGCTGATTTTTTTTCAATTATCAACTGACGAAGTTAGCGAATCATGCTGACTGTGTCTTCCTTATCTGCTATCCAAAATGTTTTGCAAACTCTGGTTGGGGCAAAGTCTCTCACGTGCCGACTGCGCCCTTGTGCGCAGCGACATTCATCTGAAGGCCACGCAAATGAATGGCGCCTCCACGGTGCCAGATGACATATTCCGGACCAGCTGACTGAGTGACCTCATTCTCCACGTAAACAAACATCAGAAAATTATTAGCTACACAAATTATTACTGTTTGCCGAGAAAATTTAAAATAAATTATCGTAGGATGATTGTCCAAGTCATTCGGTAGCTTCCTGGTATACTTTGCATGATATGCGGCTGGAGACACTTATTCATTAGCGGTATCAGTTATGGCGATCACGATTGGGTGGAGTTGCACTGTATTGCCTCTATGATCTTCCCGCGCTACAAACCACATTATAACACCAACGTTGATGCATATTGTGCAATGGTATTAGGATCTGTCTATATATTCGTGACTTCTGATTACAATCTCTGTTATGAAACCAGGTTTGCCTACAATATCTCCGGGATCGGTCCAATTTACATGGTCAAACAGCGTTATAAATAAAATGCGAAAGCGGTCAAATAAAACTTAGTTGTAAAAAGTTTTGGCCGACAAGGTGCTGCCGTTACAATGCCCTCAAGCTCGAAGAAATCAAAATGAGCTCATGAAGACATCAAGGTTTCCTTAGCGGCAGACAAGACCTAAATCAATGTTGAAATATCACGGAGGCAGAAATGGGTTTGAAGACTACCACGAGGCTTTAGTGTCACTTCAGTGTTTGTAATTATAACGTTGCTCGAGATTATAAGCAGTTTTAAAGAGCGGTGTGTGACTATTTGAAACGTTCGAATAACGAGTCGAATAGTGTCATATTCGATTCGGACATCGAATGGAATTGTCGCTATGGGTAAGTGGAAATATTTTAAGAATACTTTTTTGAAAATTTCAAAGCATCAACTGCAGCCAAATAAACATCAAGTTGCTGTAAAAGTACGGTATTCTTTTCCCGATGTGGTAATAGTATAAGCATAAAAACTTACCTAGTGGAGGAGGATATACGTCGTTTAAGTAGCCATAGTTTGCAGGCTATACAGCAATCATTCGCACTCTCTGAAGAGTTTTGTGCATGCCAATGACTTTGATCCTAATGCTTCATTTGTGATTTTAATAAAGAATGCTTCATATCATAATATGTAATGACAGAAACGTATTAACTTGAAGAATAGTAGGATGTAACCATAGTTTTATAACGATTGTGATTACGGCTTTTCGTTATTTGAGCACTATTCAACATTTAATTTGATTTCATTCACCCCTGGTACTATTCGATTCGTATTCGATTAGGTCTCTAAAACGACTCTTCACTCATTCCTAGTTTTAAGCAGCCTCTGGTGTAAATCACGGAGAAACTCTTTGCACAGATATCTCTGCAGCTGTTCGGATCACCCTTGAACGAGCCGCTCAAGGGTGATCACAAAAGTGCACCATAAAATCGATAGCCGTAAAGTGACCAATTGGTTTCATGGTGCAACGGTGCTTGGTGAAATGCTCATTAAGAGAGGCAGGATACCGTAGGTACGCCGAAGGTCGGAATGGAACATGTATTTCGCTCATAATCGCGGAGATACCAATATTATGACGCAATACTCGAACTGCGCGAGACAAGACACGTTTCTCAGAGCCGATAAGATCTATACGAGAATGTGGTTCTTGTTTATCTGGTAGATCATCCTGTCATCTGGAGGTAGTTGAGCTTCTATATTACATTTTGTTTATCCACGTTATACAGCTTGAGCCCTTGAGTCCCTCCTTACCCTTGTCACTCCGTTCAATGATCGAGTCGAAGGCCAGAGTCAGGCGTTGCGCCATGAAAAAAGGCACCGCTGTCGATGCCCGTTGTTTCTGCTTTATGAATGCTGGCGTCCTGAGCCTTGCAAACGCTTTCTCCAAGTGCAACGGTATTTGATCGTGCCGAGTGCATTCGCCGTGCCCATTATTACCGTGGTGAATACCCTTTTGCTAAGGAAGATGAAGACAGCAGTAATAAAACCACCACGACTGAACTCGCTGTTTAGCACAGAGTTCCTGCGAAGCCATGTTAGATAGTTGGAAGATCTGTAACTACCAACGCCTACTTGAAGCGCTTTCTAGAGTTTGGACATACTCCCCAGGACTTTATAGCCTGCTTCTTTATGACTCTGCGACACATATTTTGGAGGATACTGACGCTATGGGGGAGCTTCTGTGTCATGACAATTTTTTTTAAAACTTTGATCATTCTGGTTGGCTTTATTTAAGTAAGAAAACATAGGCCTCGGTAAATAAAAAAAACTTTATTGTGACATGTCCACTTAATACACATCATACTTATTTTTTTATTATTACGTACTACACACTCGAGGTCCAACAACGTCGGCTTCTAAACACAGAACAGAATAACAAAAATTCATTTGTAACATGTTAGAAGTACCACCAAAGCGGCATGTTATAATGCTCCGTCTAAGCAATTCCAATCATTACCAGTAGGCGGACAATACGAGGGGTAATAAGGAAGTCATTGCCTCTATTTTTTATTTTACCCAATATAAGTTACATACAAGTCATTACAAAAGTAAGTACTATTTTACTTGGCTTACGCTATTTCTTCGCATAGCCCCACAGCGGATCAGACATTTGTTCCATCGCAGCAATAAATTTGAGATGCCCCTGTGCTAGAAATTCTCAGTCATGCAAGCAGCTTTCCCGAACGCTCATAGTGATGCAAGTTTTCACAGCCTTTTGCGAACTCACAACACCACCACCTCACGCTTCTTATAGTGAGACACCCTTCCCGATATGTGGGCTGCATTTCTTTGTCGATGTCGACGGGCGTTCGTCCCTTGCTCCGTAGGAAACGAATCACCCTTCGTTGCTCGTTCGCCGTGGACGTGTGAAGCACAATCGCCATCCTGAACACCTGATAGCGGAGGCGTGCCACGGAGCGACCAGCAGATAAGGCCGGACCGGTCAAAGAAAGGTCCACTGGTGAGAATGGATATGTTAACTTTTCCTTTACAGCCGCGATTTGGCTAAACAAATGGGGCAAAGATTCGCCCTCGTAAAAGACTATTTGCTTGGGTTCATTTCCGGAAAATATGGATTATGGTATACTGGTGGGGGTGTCCAGTATGCCTGGTTAAACGGGAATTACATACGATGAAGGCTACAGGAGTAGCGTTTTAATAATTATGGGATAGAGCATTTTAAGGCGCAAATTTTCTGCGTGCTTCGAGTGAAGGGTTGGTATCCGACGACGTTTTTGCGACTGTCGCTCAGGAGATTTAAACGCAAGCATTATAGTTGTACGATTTATAATCGAAAGCCGATTCTTCACCATTGAACATAAATAGTAACATCAATTCTTGTGCATTTCCAGTTTCTCTCTGTACAATCAGCTGCATGACATTGTTCATTGTTGCATCATGTCAATCATACTTCTTAGGCCGGAGCAGGCCGCCTCCAGATGCTTGGAGGTTCAAACTGCTGACAGCGACAATGTCATCGATTGTTCACTCAGTAACCAATACATCAAACAAACAAGGAATTTGACTTCACAAGTACCATTGTTACAGACAACATCCAATTGATCGGCTTATCCACAACGTGCTTGACCAATCAGGCAGCAGAGGCAACTTCTAGAGTTCCATAGGAAAGCTTCTAACACAGGGCTGATGTAACAAAATCGTATACTAAAAATTATTTGACAAATTCAACATCATCATCTGCGTGAAAATTAAGAATTAAGTAAAATGTGGGTTTAGATTACAGCACATTACCGGACCAAATTTATACCTACAAAAAAATAACGTACAGCGCAAAGGACAAGGACAGCGAAAGACGACATACACAGCGCTGCGTTATTTTTGATCATGAATTACCAACTAGCCCAAGCAACCACCGTAGTTATACCTACTAATTCGTTTTAATTAGTATTGATGTATCTGATGTCAGCGTATTTGGATACCTCCGAGTTCCGCTACATTCTCATTCACATGGTACTACCACTACTTGCTGCGATGGTTAATCACCGGCTCGTGGAATGCACCAAAGAGAAGTGCGCTACGCAACTTTTTCTGCTGTGAATGAATCACAAGCGTACGTTTAGAAGGGAAGGGAGCTACAAAGAAAAATCTTTTTTGTTTTTACCTATTGTATTTATCGTATTTCTCGTTCAATCCTGATTGTCGCGGCTGTCCGAATCCACTCGCAAAGTAAATTCGACTTCTTTCCGTGACTGCCATTCCCTCATTGGCAGGCCGTCAGTTCAGTGGTTCGTATCCACCTACGTAAGGTATCACACCTCGGTCCTACATACGCGTAATGTACAGAGATTGTGAGTCTCCTCCTCGTCTACAAAGCAAGCAAAACATTTTATAAAAAGGCTATTGCACGCAAGCAAGCCCCGTCATCCAACGATATGTTTTAATCAGATCACAAAAAGGTATACAACTCCAAACAACTGCAAGATCTTACGATACAACAAAAAATATATATAAGGTGGTTATTTTTAAGTTTTCTTCAAATTTTATACATCGCCTGCTGCAGATAACGTAATTGTAGTCCTAGAGCTGCATTCTTCAGAGAGGCGGGCATTACTTGAACTAGAAATCGAAACAGATTCTCAAATAAACAACAAAAAGTCGCCACTTCGTTTCGTAATTTGTTACTTAATAGCACATATTGCAATTTGCGAGTTGTAGCCGGTGAGTTTCCGAAATGTATCCATAGAGAATAAAATTCCAGAATGAGACCGGTTTGAAGATTTGCTCCATCAGAGACGCCGTAAAAACACATTGCTGTTTCACTTACTTTTTCAGCAAAACGTTCTTCCATGCATTGAAGCACGATCCTAACTAGAACGCGCATGCATATTTCGTCCCACACCTTGGGATGCAGTATCTCAAAACTGCTGTCATCCTGGAAGTTCATTAGAAGAGGATACGCCTTGAAAACTCACTGGATACAATTCTTAAATGACAATATGTGCCGTAAATTTATAAATTAAGAAGTTCAAAAGTAAATTTCGTTAAACCTTGAACAATATGTGTTTCCATTTCTCTTGCTAGTAATGTCCGCACCTTCGAATAATCCAGTTCAACGACAAGAATTATGCTAGCTGACACAGGCACTTTCTTCTAAAATGTAAAAATGAAAACTGTTCAGCCTATATACTAAAAATAGAAAATGCATCTGAGGAAGCAACTCCCACGTGTGAACGTTTCTATTGAAAATGAAACTGTTGCTTTACAGCCGCAGTCATCGCAGAACGTTTTCATGCATACGCTTCGGCAACCTTACGTGCGCGCAACTAGCAGTCCTTCAGCGGATTCTAAGTCACAAATTAGCAGTTAGAACAATCAGTGACAGTTATGCGGTTAGAAACAAGACTATGTCAGGGCAAATGCGCATGGAATGTGCCATAACAAGCACGCTCTGGCCAGTGTAAAGTGCTGCACTCAGTATTCTTCTCGCAAACTGCCACGTCATAGAGAAACCACTCGAGAACATGTTCAGCTAACGCCACCTTACACCTCTAATGGACGCAGTACGCTTTGTCCAGGAACGTCCCGTGTCTCCCTTGTGCGTCGCCATCGCACACGAGCACCCATGGGGCGTTGGCTCTGCTGCGTGCTCAGCGCCACCCTTGCATCGAAAAGAAGCTGCCGTTTTTATCGGCTAGAGATCAGGCGCGAGCGATCGATGATGTCCCAAGAATAGACCTCCGTGCTCCTCACGGACATATACTCGAAAAAGGGGGCCTTCTGGCCGTGTTCCTCGCCCAAGTCGATTCGATAAGCGGAAACGCTCATCGAAAAAGCGAGATCCCTTCGTTTTATTCAACCGGTTCACTGTTCTAAAAAAAAACAAGAAATAAACGACGAAAGTACTCGGTTGCCGAACGCTTGCGATTGAGGGCTACGCCGAGGGATGCTTATGTGTTTGAATGAGAGGGACATGCTCAGTTTGGCTCTTCTACATCTCTCATCTTTCTTCATTTTCCCCGTAAACGTCTTATTTAAAAGTCAAACTGGGCCTAAGTCGCGGCGCCGCGGCTGCATATTTTCTTGGCGACATCTCCGTCGATACTAATGCACAGAGGACGGCGAGGCGATTGCAATCTCCGTGGAAACCTAATCTCGTATACGCAGCGTTAGAAAGGCAGGGAGACAGGCGTGCTTTACTTTCACTTTCTTTCTGCACAGTCGTATTGATTCTGCGAAAACGCACGATATAATGTTTGCTGCGAATAATGCATGTTGGTTATACCTACACACAAATACAGACAAGTAGTTAGGGAGTGATACAAGTCAACTGCCTCGCTGCCGACGGCCCGTCACGTTAACAGCAGAAATATTCAAAATACACAAATATTTTTAAAGGAATAACAAACAAGAATGTTTTGTGAAGCTGCTTTCATAACCTACACTTGTATAATGCAGGAAATGTCAGTACTCCCATGAACAGAGGCTTCGCTAATGATATTAAAATGGGCTTAAAGCTCCTCCTCTAATTACTTGTGTCGCCATCAGATTGAGACCCATCTGTTCAGGA
Source organism: Dermacentor albipictus (assembly GCF_038994185.2). Lineage (NCBI taxonomy): Eukaryota > Metazoa > Arthropoda > Arachnida > Ixodida > Ixodidae > Dermacentor > Dermacentor albipictus. The sequence continues at coordinate 29,711,642 of NC_091824.1, forward strand.
CGAAACACTACCCTATTGACAAATAAGGTGTCACGATCCGTCCGGGTTCGTGAACGAGGGAGGGCTCGAGGCACCCTCCCTTAGAGAGACGCTCCGCAGTGGGGTGGTGACCAACCATGACTGACGGCCGAGTAGCTGTGCGCGTCGGTGTTTAATTCTCGGCCACATTACGTGGGACTGCCAGAACAGGCCACCCAACATTAATACACCAAAAATAGCCGGCAAACTTTCCGGAAGGGAGCAGTGGGAGACTTGGCTCACCAGCGAGGATCGGGAGATGCAACTAGCGCCAGTGGGGCCCTGGACTAGGGCCTCCACCCACTCACTTTCTGCATTTCTTTTCTTTAAAATAAACGTTTTGATATATATATTTGGTGCGGTGACCAATGCTGTCCACTGAGCCCTGCGGGCCAACAAAGATTATGCCCGAGAGGGCGTCACTTGCCTGTTACAAAAGGTAACGTTACTTTTTGAACGTTTTGATTGTTAAAAAATACATTGAAATCCCCATTGTCATATTGACCCACTAGCCCACCTGTTTTGCGCTGAAGTCAAAAAAGAACACGTGGGACTTGATTTTCACTTCACGTAAGTATTTTTTGTCCAAACAAATGCAAATTATTTAGTGAAACAAATGCTTTACTAGATTAAGCTTACAAACTTGCTCTCTTTAGGGTCCTCTTGAACGCGGTATCAGCTTTCCAGGAAGAGAATAAGGTGGTACAGCTCAATCCTTTTATGAGAGAAATGGAACTAATGGAAATTATAGACAGTTTCCATTGGTAATTATCCTACTCAAGCTAATGTATTTTTTTCTTTCTTGGAGCAAGCATTGTTTCTCTCAATGCGCACCCGAAAAGTCCCTACATCATCCGTGTAACTTCGGCTTCGTATAAGGGGTGTAAGAAGGTGAGGCGCCTGCATGACTCTGTCACGACAAAAATTAGCCGCAGAGTTGCTGAAGTGAGACGCAAAGTACTTACTTGGACCGTTGTTACACATGCACAACTTCAGAAGATCCTGTTGAAGCAATTAAAATAAATATGCCACTGTTTGAAGCAAGTAATCAGTAAAGCTAAAGCAACAAACAATGTAGCAAGACAAATCAGCAAGTTTTCATACTTGAGAAAGTCGCGTTAATCTAAGTATCGGCAGAAAGACTACAGTTTTGCAAAGGTTTGGTTTTAGTTCGCCTAGGTTAAGTTCGGTGGCAGCTATTTCAAGCGAACTCAAATCAGACAACACGTACCCCACCTCTTTCATATGTGAGGATAGCATTGGATAGTGTTAAACCTCCCCATATCTTTAGTATTACTGTTTACGCAGTACCGAAACGACAGAGCCATGAAGGACAGCGCCAGCCCTTGCACCTACATATTGAGACGCTTCCGTCAGCCACAACCCCCGAGCGTTTTTTTTTTCTTCATTCTTTCTTCTCCCTTTCTTGGCATGAACATTTGAGTTGAACCCACATTTTCCAAGAAAAAAAATACATATTACAAGCGTACAGCAATAATCATGTTTGCCGACGCGTTCATATCTCTGATAGAGTAAGAGAGAGTCAGTTGGAATTCTGATCGAACTGAGGGCAAGGTGTCTTTTCTTCAACTTTCCCTCCCCTTTCTTTTCTTATTTGGAATTTCATTTATATGCATTTTGTAGGCGCAAGTTTGAATCAGCTAGTGCAAGCCACGGGTAATTAGATATCCATACAGTACTAGAAATCGTCCTGGAAGTTGACATAAGGATATGCTGATCATGATGATGATGATGATGACGATGCAATTTTTTTTCCATGTTTGATTCGGTTTCGCTGTTCGGTTAGATTCGTGTGGGTGTAATAGAATAGCAAGCCCATCTGTTCTCATTCTTCTCATTGTATAACCGGGGCCTCAAATTTTTGGCGGGCTCGTTGCCATGCAGGCAGCATATGAGCGTTTTCTGTTCACGTACCTGGGCACGTAGTGTCACCTACAGACGGTGGTTAAAGAAATGTGACATATGCGCGGCCACCACATGACCATGAGTAATGCAGTCTAACAGCCCAAGGGTCACGTTTGGTACACAAATATCAAAAAATTATACTGGGAATGTCCGCCACCGTAGCTCATTTGAAAGAAAAACATACGCGTCATGCGGAGGTAGTGTGCTCGGTGCCACCATAGATACCTTGCCTTTTTCCAACATGTTTTTTTGCTTTTTTATTTTTTCTTTAGTTTTACCATTTTATTAACCCATACGTAATTTAGCTATGCTTGCCTTGCTTCGGTGATTGTCTACTTCGTCTTTTCCCTGTTTTGCTGTCTTCGCACGGTTAAGACCGCGAAAATACCAAGCTGTTCCTTTCTCACAATGCTTCTCGTTTGCTGAATTCAGCATCACGAGATAGCGCCACCAACGCGAAAGTCCATTTCTACGTCTTCTGTATTACTCGAGAAACCTGGTCCACCCGCATGAAGTTCATATTTGACAAGCAGCAGAGTTAACTGGCAAAGGACGAAGAGGATCCCTACTGAAGCGCTTGTGCTGTCATCCTCTTTCTTTTTTTTGTCCTCGTCTAGTTATCGTTGCTGCTAGTCAAATATTGTATTCTGTATTACTAGGATTTCTCTCGGGGTCGATGAAATTAGAAAGAGCATTCCATAACCAAATAGCACGAGGACGCGGCAAGCAATTCAATGCGTAAATTTTCCCGCAGACACGGTTCAAGCTGAGATTATTATATTATCTGCGTGATATGCAATGTGCTACTTCAAGCCGTAAAGATTTTCTCGACACATGAACGTATTTGGGAAGTAAATCAAGCCAAATATTTAAAGGCGGAAGTGAAATATCAAGTTTTATTTTTAGTATGCACGAATTGTAGGTATGGTTACGGGAGATATACCTAGCGACCCTATATTGAACTGATACTAATGAGATAATTAGGTTGTTATCATAGGGTGACCAGATTGGAGTGGCAAAATCAATCTCGGGCCGAAGAAACGTCTCAAAGCTGGCTTTCGGATGTTGGAGGGCGAATTGCGTAAGTTTCGGCGTAAGTAACCGAATCATTTTCATGCATTAACAAATATAATAGTGACGTGATGGGTCCAGGAAAAGCTTGGTGCAATATTAATGTCATAGCACTTGTATGAAGCTGCCGGAAAAAACAAATATTATTTAGGTGATATGGTAAATCTGAGATTAGGTGCTTACGAGTGAGAGACATTACTGTGAGCTTAGATGTTATTAGAGTCCCTAGTCTAGGAGTGGCACCTGAAAACGGCAATAATCGCGAGAGCAAGCGGGGCTATACTAATCCAGGTAAACCCTAATGAGGAAGACCCACTAAGCTTCAACAGAAGACACTCCCTCACCAGATCTGGAATCAGCCTACCTGGTACAGTATTTGGCAACCGCCTCTCTAATGACTCATTCGATCAACCGATGGCCACCAGTCCCAAGCAGCTGCAGAGCACCTGACCAAGGCAGTGGTCAGATCTGTAGCACAGCAGAGAGTGCTACGAATCTCCGGATGAGGACAGGGCACCAAAGGAAACGGACCCTGGCAACGTTCAACGCCAGAACTCTCGCAAATAAAGCTAGCTTAGCAGGATTATTTGAGGAACTATCAGGTATTGCTTTCGACATCACTGGCCTTAGTGAGATTAGAAAAACTGATGACATCTATACATTGCTGAATAATGGTCATGTCGTCTGCTATAGAGGTCTTCCATATAAGAAGCAATATGGGGCAAAATTCCTAATCCATAACGACATAGCTGGCAACATTGACAAATTCTACAGCATTTTTGAGAGGGTAGCAGCAGTCGTAATCAAACTTAATAACAGGTATAGATTAAAGGTAGTACAAGCCTACGCTCCTACATCCAGTCACGATGATGATGAAGTAGATCAGTTTCATGAAGATGTTGGATTAGCCATTAGAAAAGTGCCCACTCAGTATACTGTAGTAATGGGCCACTTCAATGCAAAAGTGGGGAAAAAGCAGGCTGGTGAGCAAGCAATTGGAAACTACGGCGTCTATTCTAGGAACACTAGGGGAAAAACACTGGTAGAATTCGCAGAAAGGAATAAGCTGCTAATAATGAACACCTTCTTCAGGAAGCGTTGGAACAAAAGGTGGACCAGGAAAAACCGTAATGGTGAAACAAAAAATGAAATAGCTTTCACACTTTCTGCACATCCCAGCATAGTGCAGGATCTAGAAGTGTTAGGTAATGTAAAGTGCACTGATCATAGGTTAGTGAGGTCTAGGATTCACCTCGATTTGAAGAGAGAAAGAGTAAAAATGGTGAAGAAGAAACAGGCCAAACTAGATGCAGTAAGTGTAAAAGCAGACCACTACAGGCTTGTACGTGCAAACGAATATTCAGCTTTAGAAAAGAGAGATGAAGTTGACATAGAGGCAATGAATGAAACAGTAACTAGCCGGCCTTAAGGAGCAGCAATTCAAGTGAGAGGTAACGCAGCAAGGCAACCAATAGGTAAGCTCTCCCAAATAACAAAGGATCTAATAAAGTAATGACAAAGAACAAAAATGTCCAGCTCAAGCGATCAGACAGAATTCATGGAACTGTCAGAACTGATCAACGAGGAAAAAATAAGAGATTATTCGACATTAGAACGTAAAAAGATACTGAGGAAGCAGTAAAAGATGGACGCAGCATGAAATCGGTGAAATGAAAACTTGGCATATGACTTGCCAAGTTGTTTGCACTGAAAGATAAGGAGGGTAATATCTGCAATTTCGAAGACATTATAAAGGCAGTGGAAGAATTCTATACTGACATGTACAGTAGCCAGAGCGGCTATGACACCTCCATTCGAAGTGGTAATGAACAAGTTACATAGGCTCCTCCTGTGACATGCGATGCAATTAAAAAGGCCTTGCGAGACATGAAACAGCGAAAAGCGGTAAGAGAAGATGGAATAACAGCTGATTTAATTAAACATGGAGGAGATGTGTTTGAGAAGCTGGCGGCCCTTTATTCTACATTTCTCACGACTTGAAGGGTTCCAGAGGACTGGAAGAATGTCAACATTATACTAATCCAAAAAAAGGGAGACGTTCAAGAAGTGAATAATTATAGGCTCATTAGCTTACTTCCAGTATTGAATAAACTATTCACCAAGATATTTTACAATGGAAAAAGAGCAACACTGGAATTCAGTCAACCGAGAAAGCAGGCTTGCTTCAGGAAGGGATACGCTACAATGAGCCACATCCATGTCATAAGTCAGGTAATCGAGAAATCTTCAGAGTAAAATCAGCCTCTCTATATAGCTTTCATAGATTGCGAAAAGGTATTTGATTCAGTAAAGATCCCAGCAGTCATAGTGGTATTACGTAATCAAGGAGTGCAAGAGGCTTACGCAAATATCTTGGAAAATATCTAGAGAGACCACAGCTAGGTTAATTCTCCAGAAGAAAAGTGCTAAAATAAAAAATAGAGAAAAGGGTCAGACATGAAGACAATCTCTCCAATGCTATTCACTGCATGGCTGAAAGAAATATTCAAGTTTTATAACTATGAAAGCTTAGGAGTGCAACTTTGCATATGACATTGTCCTGTTCAGCAACACTGGGGACGAGCTAGAACAAATAATTGAGGACCTTAACAGAAATTGGGCAAGATTGGGGTTGAAGAATAATATTGCCACGACCTCGACACAGCTGACAAGATGTGCTTGGTCCATGACAAGGTTGCTTGGTCAAGATGTGCTTGGTCCATTATAGGCCATTATAGCCCATTATGCGCTACTAAAATCCCCAATCATTATAATATGCCGAAGACAAAGATAATGATAAGTACCCTGGCAAGGGAACAAGAGCTCAGGATCGCCAATCAACCTCTAGAGCCGGTGAAGGAATACGTTTACCTAAGTCAATTACTCACAGGGGAACCTGATGATTAGAAGAAAATTTACAGAAAGATAAAAATGGGTCGGAGCACACAGGGCAGACATTGTCAGATCCAGACTGGAAGCTTACCATTATCATCGAAAACAAATGTGCACGATCAGTGCATCCTACTCATTCTAAAATATGGGGCCGAAACTTGGAGGCCTACAAAGAAGCTCGAGAACAAGTTAAGGACAGCGGAAGGAGCGACGGAACGAAGAATGTTAGGTGTAACGTTAATAGACAGGAAGAGAGTGGTGTGGATTAGAGAGCAAACGGGAATAGATTAAATTCTAATTGACCTTAGGAGACGAAAATGGAGCGGGGCAGGTCATGTAATGCGTAGATTAAATAAGCGGTTCATCATACGGCTACAAGAGTGGGTGCTAAGAGAAGACAGGTGCAGTCGAGGACGGCAGAAGACTAGGTCGGGTGATTAAATTAAGAAATTCGCGGGCTCTAGTTGCAATCAGTTGGCGCAGGACATATCTAATTGGAGATTGCAGGGAGAGGCCTTCGTCCGGCAGTGGACACAAAATAGGATGATGATGATGATTATGATGATGATGATGATGGCTGTGCCTACAAACGCCTCATGCACTCTTTAATAGAGGATAAACTCTTAAGCAAATTTACACGTTTTGAGGTCGTTAAAACGCCCTCGTTAGTAGTAACCGTGACCCCCGTATGCGGAACAGTGACGTTCCGGTTCAAAAACACGTCGATAATGGAGCGAAGCACGTAGTCACCGTCAGGAATTGCTGGCTGGGCGGTAAAAGTGACGTAAGTCTCTGCCTCGAGTGACAGACGCACATCGGCAAGCAAGCACAAGTGCGGTGGGGCGATACTCGAAGCATAGGCGAGTTGAGGCAGTTGCACATGAAGATCGCTGGTCCCGCAGTCAATGAGAGCAGAATGAATGGATAAAAAGTCCAATCCAAGGATAACATCGTGAGGGAAGTTGTCGATCACAGCAAAGAGAACAGAAATAGGGCGGCCGGCTATACTAAAACGCGCAGTACACATTCCAATAACAACCAGCGCGCCACTGTCGGCCACACGAAGCACTGGGGCAGTTGCTGGGTTGAGGACCTTTTTTAAACGCCTACGTAGGCTAGCACTCATCACAGATAAGTGGGTCCAGTGTTGACCAGTGCTTGAACAGGTACGCCGTTTATCTTTACTTCAATTAAGCTTTTTCGCGTGGGCACAGACAGGATTTGCTTGAGCAGTTGGCAATGCATAACCACCTCTAGGGGCTGCATTTCCTAGCTTTGCGAAAGAGGGTGGCCAAAAGCCACAAGGAATGAAAGGCGGCGTGGCTTCGGTGAACGGGAAGAGGGGCGACGGGTTTGCGGTGAACGAGACTTGTTTCCGTTCTGCGATGGTGAGCGCTGTACCACGTGTTCCTAGCAGAGTTGTCGGCACCGTTAGACTCGGCGGTGGGCGAAACATTGCAGGCATTTCCATCAAAACGGCTCATGTTGGTCAGCGTACGAGGTGTTGAGGGCCACGGGTTGCGACAGTATCGGCCGACATGACCAATGAGGCGACAGGTGAAGCATATCGGCTGGTCCTTCACAGTTCTCTACCCAGTCGGGTTGCGATAATGCGGAGAGAAGCACCGGGGTGGAGCGAAAATAGTAGCAGGGCGTTCATTAGCTCTGGAATGGGAGACGGCACACAGAGACTGTAAAAAGATGTTTTCAAGTTACAGGTGAACGATGGCTCGCACGAGGGGAACTGAAAATGTGGTAGCATCAGCGCTACGCGAAGAGAAAGCTGGGGGTGCCATCGTATCCAGTTCACGTCTAACGGTTCGAACCACTGTTGCGTACTTCAGGGTAGCGTATCGTATTGCTGCCGAGAAGTAGCGGCGCCTGCCTATCGAAGCTCGACCGACGTTACTTATTGGGTAGCGTGGCATTGTCGGCGGGCTGCAGGCCCGCCGACAACGCCATGATATTTGCCATGCTAGACCATGGCAACCAAGCAAGGACGAGATGATTTCTAGGGTGAAACTTGCACGATTTACTGAAAGGTAGATGAAAGCAAATGGGAAGAGCATGAAGTGATCGAAAGTACATTTCGGCGCCCCTTAAATAGGCTCTCTACAATCATCGGCGAGATCTTGCTTCCGTCGATGTCACGTGACCGGCACAGAAAGAGGGATCTCCTCCTCTGTTTATACCGAGCCTGCTGAAAGGAAGAAGTCGTCCTGCCTCCTGGAATTGTAGACGCCTGTCCACCTCTTCTGCGCTTTGCGGGTTCGTGGAAGTTCTCTTCTAAGTCCAATTCGAGGAAAGGGCCTCTCTAAACTCGCACACACACATACACACACACACACACACACACACACACACAAAAGAGGCAGTGCACTGCGGGGCTTCCGGCAGACAGGTAGACACTCGAAACGTTCATGGCGAATTAGGAAGTCACGCTTCATTTCGACGAGGCCTGGTGGAAGAAGGTAGGGTGAGAGAAAGTTCTTTGTGCTCGATGTGCGGGACGCCAACCATCGCAGGAGAAGTCACGCCTCATTTCAACGAAGATGATCGGATGAAATTCCTTTCGCCACTTGGTGTCAGACGCCAACGCTAACACCACGTCCTCTGATGGCGACGCAGGCTGCTGTGCGGGTTGATCTTCGCACGTCGACATTGTGGCTGTATGGGGAAGTTGGGCGAATTGTTGCAAGACGCGTCGGCTTTTGACCTGTTCGAATTGGCGGCACTCCTTAATGATTACATGAACTGTAGAGCAGCTTTTACACATGATCAGCTTAAACGCGTCACCAGCAATGCCCTTAAGCATGTGCCCGACCTTCTCAGCTTCTGTCATGTACTGATCGACTTTACGACAAAGTGCCAGCACGTCCTGGATGTACGAGACATATGACCCGGCGGGGGATTGGGCAAGGGAGGCGAGTTCTTGCTTTGTGGTAATTTTACGGCCAGTTGGTTTGCCAAACAGCTCTGTCAATTTCTCTTTGCTTTGGTACCAGCTAGTTAGCTCCTCTTCATGGCTTTCGTACCACACATTTGCCGTGCCTCTTAGGTAGAGCAACAGGTTAGCTAGCATAAGCTTAGGGTCCCATCTATTTATTCCACTCACGCGTTCGCACATGGCCGCCCACTCTTCAACGTTGGCGCCATCAGTCCAGCAGAAAGTTCCAGGATCCTTGGGTTGCACAACGACAACCGAAGGTGACAGTGACGTCGCATGCGACGGTGACGTAGAAGGCGGCATGACGTTGATCCCGAGTGCTCATTGTCGGTCATGGTGCGGTCGGCGATGCGGCCTCCACTGCGGAGCTTCGTTTCCAGCCGTGGTTTCCCGCTCCTCCACCAATATACTACGGGCATTTTGGGAGTATAGAAGATTGTATTTACAATATGTATACAAACTGAGTCAGATTAGATAAGACGGCTGACTACCAACAACTTGCTGCAGCCAGCGTCCCGCGATCTTCTTCCTATCTTCTTTCATCCTTCCGTAACAATATACATGGGGTTCGGAAAGCTAGTCCGGCCCCAGCCCCTCACCCCCCCCCCCCCCCGGAAAATTTAAAATGCTCCGCCTAAGGTATCCGGCGAGCATAGAGTGGCCGGCTGTGCAGCGTCTTCTAACGGCACGAAGGGACGCGATCAGAACGAGTAGCAAATGCGCACCAAGTTCATTCGAAACGCAAGTTTCGTCTGCTAGGCTCTTACTACCAGCCCGACACAGCCCCTGGCACGATTAATTCGGCGCAAGCCTCTCTGCTTATTGGAGATAGCAGGAGCGTGTGCCTCTGGCTTGCGTACTTTTTTTGCTTTCCTTTATTGAGCGTGTGCCGCGAAACTGCACATGCGTAGAAAAATAAAAGGAACAATACGTGTAACGCTGCAGTGCAACTGTATTGTAGGAGGAAGAAAGAACAGCGCGAAAGGGGTTAATCAACTTTTACATCTTGTTTCAAACGTGGCGCAAGCATTCGACCCGTTTTAAGACGCATTGCAAATATGCCAAATATGATAACGCCCAAACTGAAGCTTCCAAACTGAAACTGAATCGTGACAAGGGTGGTGTCATGCCTGTTGGTAGCGCAGACCAGAGAAACTTTGCACTTCCAGTTAATTTTGTGTGCATGCGATACTCCTGATGATCTCGCCCCTTCGCGCCGTTGGACGACGCTGACGAGCCAGCGAGTAGGGGCTCGCGCCGTAGTGTTAAAGAATCGGTCGACCGTACGGCATGTTTACTGCGAAGACAAGTATGTGAAGAAAACACACACCATGTGACGAGTCTTCCAACTGGGATTTCTTGTGTCAAAACGTGGATGTATGTAGTCTAACAAAACAAACGTAAGCGATCTTGTATATGGAATATATTATTCGAATAGCGCTTCGAAACGATATGGAACGACAATGCCACGAGGTGTGCGTCTTACCCCGGCTAGCCGCCGGTATCAAGAGACATGTACATGCTTTATTCTAAATCTTAAAGTTATTTCAATAGCATCACTTCATATTTTACGAGTGCGTCAGAAAGCCAGGGCATAGGAACCGCACATGTTAGACTGGGTGGTGCGCTGATAGCATCTGTCGTTTATTTCTAAACGTCAGTTCCTGTCTTCAGCGCTTGCTGTTATCATATATGTATCTTATATTGCTCCTTCGTTCTGCACTGTTGCGATTAAAAACTGCCCGCTTCACTGTTACGCTAAACAGAAAATATCGAGCATAAAAAAGTACATTGAAATATGTTAACAAAGAGCACCGTGCCAGATACCACAGAAGTTGCTTTAAAGAACAGTTTAAAACATGAGAAATCTCCGCGTGTTCACTTTTAGCGACTCATCGCAACATTTGCGACAGGTTTTCAAAAAACGGCACCTAAGCCGAGCTCATCAGTGTCATCAGCTGAATAGAATACGTATGGCGGCTTGAAGTTGTTCGTTTCAAATGCAACAGCTGTGAACGCCGGCGATATCAAGACGATCACGACTCCTTGTCGCTCGGCTCATTGTACTCACTGAAAGCGCGGAATGCATAAACGGACACAAACGGAACGGGAAGCAAAATTGCGTGTCAGATCGTCTTTCCACCCGTGCCATCGTACCGAGGCGCGATACTTACTGGAGGTTTTGTCACAGTTGGCTCGTTTAGCTCGCCTTTCCTTTGGGCACAATGGACACCATTTCATTTCCGTTATGCCAGTCATTTTCTCTTTCTACAGGCTTTCCATTTCCTATTATTGCGTCTAATGTACACTCGCTGAAAAAGGATGACACATTGTTCTCTCTTTATCGTTGATATCGTCGTTATCGTCGAAATATCGTTGATATTTCGAACGGCGGGGATGGGGGTTGTGAGTTGAGAATTGTGGGGAAAGAACACGACCACTAAAAGAAAAGTTTCACTCAGACGTTTCGCATTTTGAGCGAGCAGCGTACATCGTTATCGTCGTTCCCGTGCTCTAAATTGCTCCATTGATTAGTAGCGAAATTATAAAATGAAAAATTCGACACACTATTCTTGAACGTTATAATGGTAAACCATTTTCAGCGCACGATGTCGTGACAAAGCAACAGCGTTCACCTGTTCCGGAAGGCTAATGGCGGCTGTAACTTCAGCAGATGCACTCACGTAGCCAACTGTTAGGGTAACCTTTAAAACAATTTCTCGCATTTCGCGTGCTGAAACCACCATCTGATGACAACTAACACCATCGGGAGGAACTCTGGAATAATTCTGACCACCTGGAGTTAATTACCTGCAGTTAGATCTAAGTTCGAAAGCATCATTGGAATTCATCAATGTCTAAATGCGGCCGCCGTGGCTCGGATTGAACCTACGACCACGAGCTCTGCAGCACAAAACATACACACTCGAGTACAGCGGTTGTTAAGATCTATGCAGTGTTTCTCTGGGTTCTCCTGAATACAAACTTGTAACGCGCTTCCGTGATTTCTCGCGCAACAAATACTTAGACCTTCATCATATCTTGCCGAGAACGTACTGATATATTATGTAAGGTCTTAATTTCGATTTTTGCTCAGGGTTGGCTGTGACGTATCTCAACAATCGGGTGTTCTGGAGTCCGGTTGCGGAATTACCTGTAAGCATAATATCTGATTCAGGACGCGTACTACAAAATTTACAGAATTCCGCGTAACGGTTGCCTAGATGGCCATATTTTCACAGAATACCACGATACCTGTGTGCATGTGTCTTTCAAGAATGGCTCACAGAGACACCTCCTGAACACAATGCGTTATTTCTGAGTTTCTGGAGGTACATATTACTCGTTCTAGGTTTTTGGCGTCGGTATACCACGAAAGTATCAGAATCTACCGCATAGGCGGAAAGCTTTCATTATTCCAGGGGCGGGGGAGGGGGGGCGCTGGGGCCCGACCAGCCTTCTGAACCGCATGCATATATATATATATATATATATATATATATATATATATATATATATATATATATATGTGTGTGTGTGTGTGTGTGTGTGTGTGTGTGTGTGCTCCAAAGGACATTTTACTGCGGTGTTTTCAGTGCCGCACTACCTGCGTACATCTTCCCCGACTGGCAAAGAGACCTCACGAAATATGAAAAATACCATGTGACCACCCGCATCATAAAGCAATGGCCTAAAATAAGCTGACTGAAAGCAAATGCATTGCCTGTCGCAAACCCGAAGAGAGAGCGCATAACCTTCATAATAGTACGGAAGGTCTCGCCTTACGCAGCTATTCCTTCCTTTTATTTCTACGGCATGCCTATTCTCCGTCTCTCAAGGCCTGCTTCTCACATTGACAACAAAAGCTGATTAATAATGCGGCTGAAGCGCCGCTCTGACTGCGCACGAAATGCAAGAAGCAATGGCATAGTCATGAAATGTTTCAAAATCCCGACTCCGCTCGCATCGTATCGAAAGAGTGCGCGCGCAGCCATATTTCACGCCAAGAACTTGCTTCGTACCCAAAGCCAAATTGAAGTGGCGGTTTTATTTTTCATGAAAGCGGATGCATGCTATAAAAAGTTTCGTGGAAAGAAATAAAGGTGAAACAGACCGAGAAGTGATCTACGTGTAGAGAAAAGACAAAACCGACTCGTTCAAGAAAGCAAATATACCATTTCTAAATGAGCCGAATAGGCAATCGGAGTGCCTGCACAAATGAACAACAAAAAAATGATCAGATTTCAGTGTGCCCTTATTACCCATGAATTCATAATCCCCGTTGAACACCAGCTGCTGCCTAGAGGGCGTGTTCGAATTTGTCTCCTTCCACAGCTACGCAGTATACTGAGTCCGCTTCCCTTACAAAAATGGTTGTTGAATTTCCATTGTTGATCTGTTGTACTATCATTGATTCCATAGAAACTCCACAAAATTACAACATTCATTGAGCCAGCACCATGATAGTTCAAGAAAATTTTTATTGACAACTACACAATAATTTTTTTATTGATGAAATATTGTTCAATTTCTATTGTGTAATGCCAACAACTGGACCGAGTTAAACAGGCGACATACAATTTACACGAAACAATAAACAAAAGTTTAGGTTCCTTAGTTTAGGCTACAACATGAAATGGTGTTATTAAGCTGGCCAGAGCTTCAACCAATCATTATTAAAAAAATTGTTGCATAGGCAGTTGTACGTTCAAGTGCAGAATAAAGGCCACTGCAAAATAATGCACTAATGCGTTATTAATGCAAAATAATGCTGTATTGAGCCGCTGCAGCGCCAAATGCACAATCTCCGGATAGGTTCAACTTATTTGAATCATTGTGGATATTGCAATGTGCGCTATAACTGCAATGGAAGACCTGAAAAAGATTGAGTGTAGGTGATTCAGTGTAAAGCTTGAACATTGTACTACCAAGGAAAGAAGAGGTTCATCCCACTGGGCAATGTACAGGGTACTTTTTCTTTTTCGCTGCACCAAATTTTTAAACTTGCAAAATATAAATCACGGTAATGTTATGTTTACCATACGACTGCACAGATTGGCAGCCTCTAGATACAGAGCAATTGCCGCACTTACGTACGTAATTAACAAAGTTACGCTAATTAACTTTCTAATTATCAGCAATAGGTGGCTACAGCAAATGAGTACTTTGGTGCCCGTGCTCGACACTACCTATCCCAATGATCAAATTTTGAATAGTGGATTTCATGTGGGAGCTTCGCGAACAATTAGTTCCCCTTGGCAGGCTCCTTGAAATCGAAACTGGCTGGACAAAGAGCGCCTTTGTTGTCGGCGTAGCTTCATGTCTTCTTCAATGCATGCAGAAGCACCCAGAATGCTGAGAGGTAACCGGTTCTTGAACTTTTGTTTCGAGCCTATCGGTACGTCGATGTACGGATCCTACTGGACCTTACCAAAATTTATACTACGTGGCATCACAAGCTACCACAACAATACAGAGCCTGCGAAAAGGCGACCTCGCGTAAATTTACACTATTACATTACGGCAAAATATGCAACAAAATTCAGTGTAAGCGCGCCCACACGCCGATTGGCAGAGGTCACGCGACCAACTACATTGATGATGATGATGATGATCGGCACCAAAAACCTTTGAAACAGGGCGGAGACAAATAGTCCCTTAGTCTGCTTGATTTATTCAGGTTTTACATCTATATATAGCGACCGAGACGCGACTCATACAGACTCATGTTCGCATCAGCAAGCGCGACCTGCCCGTCGTCAGAAGAAAACATTTGTCGATTGATGCCGTTCACTTCTTCTCGCGCCATCGTTGCCGCGTAAGGTAACCTTCAGCGCATTGGTTAAGCAGCACAGCTTTGCCACTGCATTCGCGCGGCTGCAACAACGAGCACTTAGGGAATGAGCCAAACCAGTGGTGAATCGCCACCATTTTCGACTACTCGCTTCGTGACAACTTGATGGATTTGTTGCCTTCGAGATCGAGACGATGTGTCGTCACGGAGGAAATCTCGGAGGCTATGCTTCAACATTGCCATCGATACTGAATCATTGTTTCAACGCAGATAATTGCGATTTGCGCAGCAACATAATTTATTTTATTACACTTTGTGTATAACTGACAGCTTTGCAAAAAAATTATAGGAGTTCTTCCCGAACGAAATATTTTTGAAAGTTTTTTACCAAACTTAGCGAAATGTACAAAAGTTAACAAGCAACATTGAAATTTGTTTCTTTTTTTGCGTGTTTGGTTGTTTGGCATTTGTTTTCGTCGCCATTTTGCTTTTTTGCGTGGTCACCGTGTGCGCGTTGTGTGCGTCGTGAGCTGTAAGCATGCGTGTGCGTTGTGATCTGCTGTTGCGCGACAAGAGACATTTTTGCCAAGAGCGTTGGGAGACGAAAAGCTGAATGTGCCCGTCCGTCCACTGGCTGACGCGGAGGTATGCCACCGACTGGCCTGCGTGGAAGCGTGCATGAAGAATGGAGCGCCGGCTGACCCGACGGTAAGCACGTTTCTTGTCTGTATAACTGATCGGCAACGTTCTGACTGGTGTCGTAGAAGTCGCGGGGCGCTTTTTTTGTCTCTGGGTGTACGTCGGGCAGACTTGCGCCTGTGGCGCTCGTGCTGTGTGAGTCAACCACTCCGAGCTGTATTTCTGATTCACGCGTGGTGCACGGCGTCGGTGTTTCAAAACATTGCGTGCCGGGCCGGTCCCGGGTGCATGTGTAGCGTGTTGCATGCTCATTCGGTCCATCAAGCGCCAAGGTGGGGTCATGTCTGTTTGAGCTGTGTATTTAGCAGCCTGGCCTATTCGTCTGTACTACACGGTAGCCAAGTTTATCGCGAACTGAAATGCACGAAACCACTTGCTCGTCCCCACCCTTTGCGGTAGCTTTGTGTTGCACCACTGGCCTTGAGGCCGCAGGTGCAACTCCGGCTGCGGCAGCCGGATTTCGATGGGGCGAAATGCAAAAAACGCTCGTGCTTGGATATGGGTGCTTGTTGAAGATCGGGGTTGTGGTCAAATTTAATTCAGTTATACACTGCGGCGTACCTTGTAGTGAGATCGTGGCTTTGGATAGTAAAATCACAGAATTTGAATGTTTAACTTGCTTGACGCTGTTTTAAGTATTACCGTTGCAGCAGGACCCATGCACAGCCGTTTATATGAAAATCGAATTGGCGGACCGTCTTTTCCTTGTATTGTCATCAAATAATTAATCATGCAGAAATGTCGTGGCCGATATCGTGTCATGTCTAATAAACGCGGATCGTCCTATAAAACAGGCTGGTTGATCGTTCGCGAATCGAATGCTACCGTGTTGTAAAAAAGTAGAAAAAAAAAATGCCTAAAGCGCATGTGATTGACGCCACCAGTTTCTCTCTCAGCCCTGGGTATCTTTTTTATGTTGCAAAATTATTTCTGTGAAATTATTTGTGTGCTCTGGATATCTTAAAGAACAAGATTTTACTCAAACCTGTAGTGTATTAAGACTTGTTAATCCGGCGTTACTATAAATATATGCCTTCTTGCAAAAAAGAAAGAAAAAAGGTTATGAAAGCATGCAAGCCTCTGAATACGAGAGAAAAGATGCAACCTTTAGACCAAATCTGGGTTATTTATCCCTTCAGAGGACTGACCCAAATTCCTACTTTTATGTTCGCACAGAAAAGTGCCTTGTCGTAAAGATGTAATATCAGACACTTTCTTTTGAAATGTTTTTCTCTTAGCCGCCCTGTGAAAAACTGTTGGTAAAAGAATTCGGTTCTTGATATTTCAGTATACCTAAAACATATGCAGTGAACAATAAAAATATTCAACTAATTCATTCAGTCACATAAATAAAGTACATTGCTAACACAGTAGCTGCATGGTAGCAAGAAACACTTGGTTACATAAGCATCAAGCACTTATATACATTTTTTGTTATTGATGGCATTTCACTGTGTAGCTGATATGTAATACTGCATTTATAAAATACTTTAAATAGTGGCATCCACAGCATATGGAGAAGAGTGCAGGGCACATTGTGTCTGATACTAGTGCAAACTTGCGTGACACATCAACAGCAGGCAACAATCTTACACCATCTGTTTAATGGTTTCTGTGAATATAAAAAAGGATCTTTAAGGCCCTTCCCTGCATGTGCGAATGTACTTTGCCACACCGAATAAACAGTGCTAACATAACAAGAACCAGTTGAACATGCCCTTCCACATCAAACGTTCCTGTGTACACGCCCTGTAATATTTATGGAAGTATAGGTGTCGAGGCCCTCTAGCCAGTTTATGTATGGAACTCCATGACTCGGGACAAAAAAGCACACTGCAGCAGTGTATGGGTCTGGTAGTACTCAGTCCGTACTAGAATTTATGAGGAATATTGAATACTGAAGCATATTTAAAAAAACTTAGATGTATTGATCATACTGATTTGTTCCCTTTTGCTGCTTGAAAGAAATACCCATTAATTTTTTTAATAATTTTGTGGATAAACATGCCTATTCTTGAATTCAAAACTATCTGTGCAGCATGTGTGAAGACCTGCAACACTTTAATGGAAGGCTTCTCGGCTTCACTCGACTATCACGAAGTGTCATGCATCCGACTCATGTTAAATGCCAGGCTCGCCAAATCACGCTTCAGTGACTGATGCACAAAAACCGAAGGGTCGCAAAATTCATTATTAAGTGCGAGATATTTTGCTGCATAAGGAAGTAGCATTTGGTGCTTTATCGCTGAAATGGTTGAAGTACATATTACTTTTATTCAGCGGTTGTATTGCTTTCTCATTATGCAGAAGCTGGCAAGAGAGTGAAGAGGTTACGAAAAATCCTCAACATCGAGAGCAAGCCAGAAGAACCAGTAATTGCTTGCACACAGGTACGCTTATTGTGTGCTGCCAGTTGTTCTCCCTTCTTTATTTTGCTTTCTTTTTTGGCAATATAGTGCATTTGAAATGATTCCGTGAACAAAGCAAGATTAAATCAGTGTTTCCCAACTTTTGGCCCCTGGAATCACTTGACATAGCGAAAGGGATCTGTATGGATCACTTAAAGATTTGCAGTTGATTTTGCGATGTGTGACTATGACTAAAATTGATATCTGGGCAGCATGGTGGCAGGTAGCAAACCGTTGCAGGAAAGTTGCTGGTGCTGTATGCTATTTAGCAATAATTAACAATGATCGTGTACGAGATCACGCTCACTGACGACAGCTTGTGTATCTGTGGGCAACCAGCCGGCAACTACTAAGTCCACCTCTGAACAACTTATATTTGTTCGCACACGTGCACATGTGCTGCAGTCAGTGTCAGTAACTGCAAGCAACTGTCAAAGAAATGCCTCTGCAATGCAAACCATGCAACGGTGCTGCAAGACATTTGTTTTTCTTCTGCTGTCATTTATGGCTTGTCCTTTTGATGATAAATTGTTCACCTTTATGCTCTGTGTGATCAAAAGTGAGCTTTGAAAGTATCGCTTAATTTTCTGTGTACAGGTTGACATTGGTGGCCGGACGCTGATTGATAAGAACATCCTCGATCAGCTGAGCCAGGCCTGTGACTGTACCAGTCGCCGTGGAAAATTCGTCAGGGCACTTTTGCACCACGTCTTTGCTGATGGTGGGCTCCACAGCAAGCCGCTGCTTGGGGGAAGAGCTGCCTACGTGGCGAGACGGTTCAAGAGGAGGCCCTCAACACTGTATGCGTGGAGACCGATAGGTGTGTACGCTATTTTAATAGTCATGTAGTCTTAAATAATGAAATCAGAACATGCATATAAGTTGAAGAAAGGCTATTTGTACAAACTGTACTGTTAGCAACTGGATAAAGTATAGTAAGTGTTCCTAATATTTGGTGTAGATAAACAAATAGTTCCCTTCTTTCATTATTTACATTATGGCCACAAAGTTATGCACAAATTTTAGAGGCCTGATAAAAGAAATGATTGGTTGAGCTATAGATTGATCACAGCTGCTTAAAAGATACTGATGGGCTAGTTGGTGAGCCATGATATTGAAGCAGCACACTTACATCTGACACATACGCGTACACATAGAAAGGACATACACAGGCGCTGGACTGCACATTTTACAATATTGCTTAAAGACGACCCGTCTTTTGTAGTGCCACTTGAGAAGCACACGTGCTCTGATGGCAGTGAGGTGTGACAAGAGCGAGAGTAAAACACAAAAAAAACACAAATAGAGGTGACATTTTTGGATTCCCACCCTGAATAATGAAAGTATAAATAGCGGCACGCTTTTTCAGAGAATGATACCAAGGTGCAACCGATAGACCTATATTTCCATTTGTCAGTTTCTGTTGCTTAGTTTGTTATGTTCCCTGCGCAAAACTTCCGTATCTTTCAGGACAGGTTTGCAGCCCCAATCCTTGCAATGATAGGCTAAATGACTTGTATCTTTAGCCGTGCAGGGATAAATGTGCTCATTTAGCCTTGTATATTCAAGCACCTGCATGTCTGCCCAGTGTATGCCTTGTTACAGGACAGAAGGATCCTATAAACCACTCCGTCTGCACAAGTGACATAGGGCTTTCAATGGTTGATTGCACAGGGACTTGTTCTTTTTTTTGTGCCATTCACCTTTTTGCACAGGATCGACAACTGCACAGGTGTGGTAAACACTACATCAACGCCTGCCCTTTGACCTATCTTTTGCAGATTGTGGGAAATTGTGTGTACATAAGGTATGACTGCGTTGTCTTGACAGTCCTTGTGACTGCAGTGGATCCGCTCACTCTTTTGTGTTTAGTAACCTGAAACGTATCAAGAGCTTCGATGGATACCTAGGGCTCCTGAGGCGGGTTACCTTGTTTGTGATGGCATGATTTGTGATGGCATGATGGATGATTTGTGATGGCATGATTTTTGCAGTGCGTTAAGAAAGCAAGAGCGGACAATCGCCCTCTTCACAAGCTTTGAATGTGCCGATTGGTAGGGAAGGACAGATTTGTTGCTCCTTGGTTCATAATACCAACATACACACCAATGCAGTGTTTTATAAATGCCTCACGTCATTGTTACTAACACATAAGCTACCTATCAGCGGTTTTATTAGGTTTTTAGACCTTGGTGCATATGTATCCTCTGATCAAATCTGTTGGTCTTATGAGCCAAGGAGCAACAAAGCTGTCCTTCCCTACCACTCGGCCCATTCAAAGCTTGTGAAAAGGGTGACTGTCCACTCTTGCTTTCTTAACACACTGCAAAAAACATGCCATCACAAATGTGAAGCAAGCTTAACAAAAGCTCTTGATCAGTTGCAGAATGCTTACATAAGAAGACAGAAAAGGCGAGCGGATCCACGCACAGTCACAGGGCATTACAAGCAGGTCATGCCTTATGTACTCACAATTTCCCAAATCTGCTAAATATAGGTCACAGGGCTGGCATTGATGTGGTGTTTTGCGCACCTCTGTGATTGTCGAGCCTGTGCAAAAAGGGGAATGCGCGAAAAAAGGAACAAGTGCCTGTGCAATCAACCACTGAAAGCCCTGTGTGAATTGTTCAGAGAGAGTGGTTTATAAGCTCCCTCTGTCCTGTAACAAGGTATACATTGGGCAGACGGGCAGGTCCTTGAGTGCGAGGCTAACTGAGCACAATTATCACTACATGGCTAAAGATTCAGATCACTGAGCGTTTCATTGCAAGGATTGTGGCTGCAAATCCATACTGAAAGATACGGAAGTTGTGCGCAGAGAACACAAACAGCAAACGGGAAATTCTTGAAGCAATAGAAATTGACAAATGGAAAGATAGGTGTATCAGTTGCCCCTCAGTATCATTCTCAGAAGAAGCATGCTGCTATCTTGGACTTTGGTTATTCCTAGTGGAAATCCAAAAATTTCATCTTTATTTGTGTTTTTTGTGCATTTTATCCTGGCTCTTGTCACACCTCACTGCCATCAGGGCATGTACGCTTCACAAGAGACACTATAAAAGATGGGTCTTTGAGCAATAAAGCAGTACTTGCAGTCTGGCGCCTGTGTATGCCCTTTCTAAGCGTACGTGTCAGATGTAAGTGTGCTGCTTCAAGATCATAGCTGGCCAGATAGCACACATGTATTCCTAGGTCGACTTCTGCACCAGCTATTTCTGATGGCACATTTTAATATATGCTCGGCAATTTGCTATGTGCTGGCTATCTTATAGCTTTGTTTCTTTACTAAGAAAAACCTGCACTATTTTTCAAGACTTCTTGGGTTAACTTAGCGCTTATTGTTATTATAAAGTGTCAAATATATATGTTGCATGAAAGGGTCACTCTAGCAGGAACTTAGTGAATGCACAGAGAGGAAGAGCCCCATCACATTCGTGTGACAGTCACGTTGAGCATGGAGCTGATTTAGTTCATTTGCTGCATGTCTGACCACCACTGCTGTCATGTGTAAGCAGCAGGCTGCACCTACTTTAAAAATGAATGTTTTCTCTTAAATCAATTAAAGGGTGACAGGAAGTAGTAAATTCCATATGCAATGTTTTCACTTGCTATGTTCAAGCTTTGCATTGCCATAGTGACCATCAGATAATTTAAAGCATAATGCTATTTGTAATAACACTTAATCAAGGATAAAACGAAAATATTACAGGATTTTTTTGGGCAGATAATTCGAGCATGAAACTAGTTTAATCTGCATAGAAGCTCACTTGTATACTTTTTGTCTAGCAGCTTGTACAAAGCTCTTGCCACATTTACCATGACTCCTTATACTGTTATTATAGCTCCTTATGCAGAACATCAGTAGTACATGGATTAAACATGAAAGCTTCTAGTAGATATTTATTTCTTAGTTTTGTGGTTTAAATAATCACTATTGCCTGCTAATTTAATTTGCTAAAGCTGCACATTGTTTCATTTACTCATATGTTTTCAGGATACACCTGCTCAGTTTCCGGGAGCCAGTGTTCCGTACATCAAGAAGAGCCTATCCTTACTTCTTTCTTGATAAATAAAATGAAGTAAGACCATACCTTTTCATATGCCTTCTTATTTGTTACTGCTGGCTGCACCTCATATTCAGCCTCAGTAAGCATTATCTTACATGAAGTCATTGCATTGAGGACTGAATGCAATGACAACATTATGAAGATGCTGCGCAATACAATGACAACCCAGTGGAAAAATAGTACAATGAAAATCCAATGAAGATCCCATTAAAAAACAACACAATAAAAATACCATGGAGACCCCATGGAAATACACCACCATAATACTCCAATGGAAATACAATGGATTCACGGTGGCCACTTTTCCATAATCTCTCAACAAATCCCCCATCAAATGCCAATGGAATTTCCACAATTTTTCTGTTGATGGTACAATAAGATATCGATGGAAAATCAATGGATTCCCAACAACATTTTTTGTAAGGGTTTATCGCATCTTCAGTGGCTTACTTGATGACCGACGCTGGAATTCTACGGCAGGCATCCGTTATCCTTGCCTTGACGTAATCTTACGTCCGTCTTGATCACGTAAACGGAATCTTTCACATAACGCCAAAGAAAGCAATCGAATGGAGAGAGGTAAGGAGACCTAGTTGGCCAATTTAAAGGTCCCTGCCTTGCAATCTATTGCACATGGAAGTCGCATATATACAGCTAGTTTTATGCTCAGATTGTGCTGTGTGCGGGTGCCCGATCTTGCTGATGCCACACAAGTGGAAGGCGTGACAGTTAGACTTCTCTGAGAAACTCATCGACTACTCCTTGAAGTATTTCGTCCACGAAACCCTATCCAGTCAGTGTGTGATCGAAGAAGATGAGACCGATTATAGCACCGGCGTTATTTCCGCACTGCAAATTAAACACCCACTGGTACTGTGCAGCATGCGCTTTACCCAATGTGTATTGTAGTTACATGGATAGTGTGCATTATGCCTACGTACCTGGCCGTTTCTGCGAAAATTGGCTACATCTGTGCACATGATGTTGCTCAGAAATTCCGACGACTCATCGGCTTTTTGTGAGGACCTAATTTCAAAAATGTAAGCAATTCCACAAGTCCCTATCTTCCAAGCATTGGTGCCGCTTAAGGTGGAACGGGTTAAAGGCTGAGTTATTTACAACGCTCCGAACTGACGACATGGAAATTGGTGCCTGGGTGGCCACGTCCTGCACGCTAACATGAGCGCTTGAGGCCATAAATGGTGTATCATCCATGCCTAGGTGAGATGGAATCCTCCGCCGCTGTTTTTGAAGCTGCCGGTTTGTCTCAGGGTTTCATAATGTCTGATAATAGTCGATGTGTTTCGCCTACCGCCACAGTTTCACGGCTGATATATTTTTGCGGCCTTCCTCTTGTTGCCATGTGCCTCTCCGCAGGCAAGCATCTTGTTTTCTTCTTGCTCAATAGAGTATGAAATGGCGACTGGGAGGAAACAAAACGCACCTTTAAACATTTGCACTGACCTTGTCAATTTGCTTTTGGAGTGATAGGTTTTGTGGCAAAAAAAGAAACATACGTACAACAGCTGTCACAGCTTTTTTACAACTAACACCAAACGCGACGCGTTAATTCGGCTGGGGTGCGGCAGGTATAAGGCACTAGCTCGATCACGATGTTTTTCTTTATTTCGTTGATTTTGTCATGGCTAACTCAGAGGGAGCATGCTCATAGGCGCTGCTTTGTGATGTGGTTGGGAGCGCAGTCACGGCGTATACTCCGTATTTGGCAGGGTTCATTAATCAATTGTTAAAAACTGGTACGTCGCTTAAAATACAGCAGTTAGATGTCCCATGGCTGTGCCTGCAAATGCCTCATTGACACTTTGATAATTAAGATTGTACATCTCAAGTTAGATAATAATTACAATGACCTAATTAAACCTCATGTAATGAAAAAATTACTGGCATCTACTCCACTGAACAGTAAACAATTTGTACTACAGTTCGTTCGAGTATCGCATTGCTCTTTTTTTTTAATCTTGGTAAATGATAGTTCATTGGGACACCCTACATACATTTATGACCTCTGCATGTAAGTGATGATGTTGCCATCTCTAATAAATGTTATACATTTTTAGAAATGCTTTCTTCTATGAGTTGTTAGCGTAGTGTACTGGTAAGAGAAGGAGTACTAAGACACATATCACTCACATGCATTTCACACGCTTTGGATAAAAAACTCTGCCGAAGGGGGCACTGAAGTCTGTAGCTTTTTTTAGGGACAAAAGAATCACGCAAAGAAATTTCAAGCGAGGTGAACACACGGCAACATATTCGTTCTCTAGTCGTAAGGTATTCATACCTTTAGAAATTGTTCTTAATTGGCTAACTCCTCCTGTTTCAAAAATCGAATGAATTTTGTTCTGTGTATATATTTAAATATACTGTGTATATGCATATTGTTTATAGTGTAAATTTAAAACAATCTTGAGGTGAGAAAATGCAGATGAGGCAGCCGCCGCTGGCACTTCTAATGCGTTTGCCTCCTCGTGTCAGGATTTGCAGAAATAAAGTGAAAGTATGAATTAACATCCATGCACGTCAGAGCTAACAGTTACGTAGTAAGCTATTACTCACAATGAAATTCAAAGTGAAAAGGTCGAGGCAAATCAAAAGAAACTTCAAGTGACGTGGCGGAAAAAGCTCTCGTAATAACACTTTAGGTGTGTGGCGGGGGAGGGGCTCAGCGCCCTCCCTCATGAAAGCTTTGGAGGGGGCTTGCGCCCTCTAGCCCCCCGTAGTAGGCGCCTATTATCTACCGCGAATAGGGAAGTCAATGCTTCGTCGCATGGCTGTTGTGAGTAAACGAATGCGCACCTGTCCAGTCAACCGTTGAATAATACCAGTCAGTTTTTACACACGTTTATCTCACTGTACGGAGAAACCTCTTAATTGTGAATGTTATAACCTGTTTTCGCGCGATGTATAGGGCCCGGAGAATGGCTGAATATTGGCGAATATCAGCTTCACCAGACTTTTACCGAGCCAATGTAGGTTTTGTTGCGAAACAAAGGTTCTCCTATAAGTACAGTCAAACCTCGATATAACGAACACGCATATAACGAATTATTGAATATATCGAACTTTTCCGAAATATTTTTGTCAAACACATGTATTTTTAACTTCCTATAGCGAACGCGGTTTGGCATAAAACGGATATAACGAACTTCGCGACGCCAAGCCCTACCTCACTTTAATAGCAGGCGGCAGGCTTCGTTGCACTACCAGTGTGTTTTGCGGCGCAGCAAACGTCATCGGGAGATTTAAAACCCCAAGATGCATGAAAGAGTGCCGCGTACTCCCCGTAGAGTATGCTTCCAGCAAGAAATGTTGGATGACGCGTGAACTTTTCACAAAGTGGCTGCTTGCTTGGGACTGCGAGCTTGTGCGCGAGGGTCGCTGCTCAGGCTGACCCTGTAGACGATGTGAACATTCTGACTTCACAAGAAGCACTTGCTGCGTTGGATTTACTGCGCCGCCACTGCAGTGCTATTGAGGGCAGTGGGTTTGCCCTTGTTGGGTGTTTGCAAACTGTGGAACAGGGCGTGATACGGAATGCGATCATCACCAAGAAGCAGGCCGCGATAACGCAGTTCTTTGTGCGTAAATAATTGAACGTGACCCAAGTAAGCATCGTTCGAGTTGCTGTGCCTTCTCTGATTGAATTTTGCTCCACTTGCATGTATTTTTTACGAAATTTTATATTACGAATTATGGATATAGCGAACTAATTTCCGACTTTTTAACTGTTCGTTATAACGAGGTTTCACTGTATATGTGCCATGAGATGCAGAAGTGTGTTCAAGTTTTATCAAAATTGCAAGTTCATTAATTTTCTACGCATATCACTTATAGAAAAATTAGAACTTGGTGTGCATAACGATAATACTATTTTGCAGACGTACAAAATCTGCCCTCCTAACCCTCATACGTTTCAACACCTGATCTGGAAACATAGTGGGGAGAACAGAAACACTTACGACGACGCTCATTATTAGTAAGCTTTGATTCCAGAAGCAGCTACACTCAGTCGTTTGTTTACTATAGAGTGCACAGTGAATCAAATTTTGCCTTCTCAGAGATCTTCGCTTTTATATACTTATGTATGACGGCTGCTCATTTCCGAGATTGCCACCGTCAAGGCCAAACTGCTTTGGTTAGCTTGTTGCCCGTTTACCGCAGCAAACCCTTTAATATTACTTTTAAATCTATCTGATAGAAGCCTATGTCACATTCAAAAAAATAATTGGGACGTAACCGTCAGTGTTGCGAAAATTATTACTGATCAATTGCACATCTCATTTGTGGGCCGTTACCTTCGTCCTATTAGGCTCATTTAATAAATAATTAAGCCATTCCTTCTCGACATTTCATTAGGCGTATGCTATGGCGATACATCAGAAGGATTTTGAGAGAAGGATATTAATGCTTCATTGGTTTTTATTTGCTTCCGTCTTGTAGCAAATCTAAGCCCCATATTTCGCGCAATTCTCCCGTCCGATGGCAAGCATCTTCTCTTTTCATGGCGACTTTTAACAGTTCTAGCGAGAGGAAGCGGGTCGCATTGCTTTTTATGCTAATGTCTTATCTGGTATCCGCAGCGCCAGAGCTATAGCGCTTTCCTCGTAAAGAGATAATTACAACATCAGCACGGTAAGATTATGTACAGCTAGGCTAATCTTCCTAAGGATGAAGGCTAGCTACATTTCTGCAAGTGAGCCTACTACTGTAGTACATAAACGCAGCAAAACATCAGGAGGACGAGGCCTTATATGGGGATTATTTAAATCTTAGGCCGAAAATACCTCGAAAATTGTTGCAATGAGTGACGGAATTGGCAGTGTTACGTGCAGGATATGAAAAAAAAATTATTCTTTCCCTGTGCATTTACAGTTCGCTTACCATATACGGGACCTGGTACAAACTCTTCTGCAACTTATGGGACACGAAGCTTTTGTTCCAATCACTGGGTACTACCAGGCCTTCACCACAGGCGCCAGCATCAATTGGACACCAATTTGACGCTTCGCAGGCCAATCGAAAGCAGCGACACAAATTTGGAGCACGGAACACGACTCTGTGTGGCATTCACACGGTGCTACACGAATCTCTTCAGTCTTGAGAGCATCACTAATTGCGGTCCTGTCCACGTGCTAGAGACCACGTCCCGCATAATCCGCGTCTGCCCAGCATATACGATCGAACGTCAGCTTCTAGCCTCTTCTCTGGCAACCACCAATGCAAGATTTCTTGGAGAGCTTAGTTCAGGGTCCTTCACTTTACCAAAGATGTTCTGTACTGACAGTACGGGTCATAGTTCAAATTGTTGAGGACAAAAGACTGAACTGACGGCTGTGATTCAAGTATGCTACTATGTTGACCAGCATTCATCGCACCACTCTGTCTTATTATTACCCTCTATCCGCTCCTCTATCCACCTTTATCCGCTTTTCATTCTCATTTTCCTCTTCACCGCAACCAAGTAATAGGTTAGAGCGCATAAGCTCAGACCGGCCTCTGTGTCTTTTCTGCCATTAAAATCGTACATCTATGTTACGGTCACTTAGAAGCTGCGAATAATTTGAACTAGTACGCAAAATATATGTGGTCTTGTTGCTGCGACGACGTCGCTGTCATTCGTCACGACGACGATGTTATCGGCTATAATTTCAGAAATCTGGTGTACGCGTGGTAACTCAACTCCTTTTCTACTGAATGAACAGATCACACTAGAGGTAAGTTGAGACATAGCTGCTTCTGTGTGAAAATGATCCTTCAGAAAATTCTGACAGCGTGCAGAACAAAAACATTTAGTGCAAGGTGTAATTGGTCTCTAAAAGCGGAAGGACATCCGTAAATACCATTCTACGTGATTTCCGCGATGACGTCGCGGTGGGTGAAAATGTCGCAGCCGCCGAGCGGCAGTTTCCGCATTGATGGCCTGTGAGCTCCCGCAACGAAAACGTTCACAAATGACCAGTAGGTTACCTCATCATCACTACGCAAGGGCGGCAGCCATACTTATTTCATGCGCGATATAAAGAGCTGTGCTTTACCTACCGTCATGGCGCACGCTTTAACCAGAGCCTTGCCGAGCGATGAAGCCACCTTATGCGAGCAGACACTACAGAATTGGACAAAAACACATAAGGATACGGCATGAACCTTATTAGGCACTACGGGTGTGCCAATCCAGGAGAGAGTTAGGGAATAAGACAGTAAGGAGAAATACGTTAATCGGATTAATTGTCTGAATGGCTACTCAGCACTGTGGGAAGGAGAAAGGGCTGGAAAATTATGTGAAAAGATGTTACGATGTAAATAAAACCTGGCCGCACAAACACCGTGAACGAACCTGACAGCTCCTATACTATATTAAAGCCCCGATTCTTTTCAAAAAGGCCCACCAGTGGTTACCAAGAAACTCGGGCTAACGTCGGCTGAGCCCATGGTGCAACCCAAAGCTATTTCTATATGGGGACGGTTGGCTACCTTGCTGAGGACATTGTGCATTGAAACAAGTACATTTCTACAAAAGGTGAGAAATGTCTCTTTGCACCCTCAAACTTCACATTCTTGATGATGAGGAAGAAGTAGGCATTAGTAAATGCTACGCCAATCCATGGACGACAAGGGAAACTCACCTCCTATCTTGGCAAACCATGTGGAAGGCAGAGCTTTAGATGGAGGTCCAGTTAACAAAGGTGCTGCTTTGTAATGTCTGCCGAATAGTATTTCCTCAATATTAACTACCTCGTATGATTGCGCGCTAAGCTTTAACACGGGATATACCCTGACATCAGGATAGCAACCTAATCGACACTCTCACGGGCAGACTGAGTTGCTGAATCTGCTTGATTATTTCGACAGACACCACAGTTACTTGACAACCACTGAAATGAGATTCATGGCCTTTCTCAACTGCCCGAATGGTAAATTTATCTTATGTGTGCGCCAAGTTGTTCAATGGGTTCACTGCGTGATGCAGAGAGTGAACTCAGGAGTTGCGCTGCCTAGGAATCGCAGAGTAATTGCCATTTTCAGGGCGGTTCTTTTTTGATAACGTGAAGTGCTGCACAAGGGGCTCCAAATTCGGCGGGCATGGTCGACGTGAATTGCCACGCCTTGAACTTCATTTCAATACATTTAGTTGGGACAAACACTGTAACTGCGGAGCTAGAGCTCATTACCAATCCACCGCTGTAAACATGCAAGCGGTCGCTGTGAACTTCGTGCAGTAGCAATAACCTTGCTCCTTTAATGCTACTGCGACACGTGTGCCTTCTTCCCAGTCTCTGGAACTGTAAAGCATAGAATCCACGAAATTGTTTCTCATTATCGACTAGGCAGGAGGACATTTCCACCCCCTCACCCCAAATTGAATAAACCTCAGGCTACCACACTAAGACTCCTGCAAACCCGTACATATCCCACTCCTCGGTCTCTTCACAGGATAGATCCTGAACACTCACAGTCGTGCCCCAAATGTGGTCATGACTCATGCTCCTTTGACCACATGCTCTGGCTGTGCCCAGCCCTTAACGCCTCTCCACCCATCACGAAAGAACAATGGCAGGACTCTCTCAAGAGCAGCAATCTCAATATTCAACTCCAGGCTGTCCAGAGGGCCCACGACATTGCCGCGGGACTTGATCTCCCGGTTCCATCGTGGGCGGAGCCACCGACTTGATCTTCGGGAGCCTTCGGTTTGGCTCCCCGAGGTCTCAGTCCCTCAGGACTCAAATAAAGTTCTTGTCATGTCATGTCATGTCATAGAATGCAGGGACCACAGTGACACATTTACGTTGAGTTGACGCATATGTATCGTAACGGTGAGCGGTGAGCAGTGAGCAACGCTGCAATAGAAACATACATTGCGGCCGACGCTGTAAGAGCGCACATCTGGCATATCGCAGCGGTACCTCTTCACCATCTAGATTGGCGACCAACAACTGGGCCGTATGCGAGTTTTGACCGTGTACAATTCAAGGTAATCAGCAATTAATTATGGTTCCCACATCAGGCATTGAGCAAACTCTGCTTATTTATTACATGGTGCAAAGCAACCAATGGAGCGATGATACCAAATCTCGCCGATTTTCCACTGCGCTCACTTTTAAAGCAATGCTGTGCAACTAAAGGTTCCGAACATAATGTATTGGGCCTTCATTTTGCTTAGTACACTATGAGAAACTTATTATTTTTTTGTTTGCGGTGGGCAAAATTAAGAGAGCTTCATGAGAAAATTAATCGATTTTGTTTCCCACCACATCTGAATTATTCGTAGCTCTTACCCCTCCTCTGTATTATCGGCCTTCTACTGTGTGCTTTGGTCTGTCACTTTGTTTTCATGTTATATCTTTGAATTGTAATAATTAGGATATTTCATTGCTTTGTTCTGTTTTGACACAAAATGTTTTGTGGTTTTGATTGTGACCCACTTCTGTAGGAGCCTGTAAAAAGGCTTACAGTATTGCTAAACAAAATAATAAAAATTTAAAAGAGAACGTCAGACCGTCAGGCATCCTCGCCCAAATATTGATTCCTGGCAGACTTCCCGTTTTCGCCGACTGGTAATCATCTCAGGTCTCCGTCTTTCTTTTACGCCTTCTTGATATATATTTTGCGTACATTCTACTAGCCTCATTACAAAGATTTCACAAATATTTCATGTAGCCTAGCTTTTCCACAAGGATACTGCACAGTTTCAGTAGGTTGCCTTGTCTACGACCATAGCGTAGCAATATGTCCGGCTTTCTGGCTATTTCTGTGAAACAATAAGTTCAGTAGAAGGACCATGTTGACTGACGTGTTCAAATACTGCTAAACCCTCACCATACATTTCGCGTCAGTGATCTAGCTGACGCGAAATATATGGCATGACGACAATGGGGATGACGACGACTGTAGGACGATGATGGCGTGCCTACGACGTCATGACGAGAATCAATTGACGAAGCTGGAATGACGACGATGGAACAAACATGAAGGATCATGACCACGACCACATACCTAGTGGCCCAAGCTAGTACACAACATGGGTCTCTGGGTCAGCGCAAGAGGCTATATAGACCAAAAGCGCCGCTGTGGACAAAAAAATGCTAATAGCATTATTAATCCCACGACAACGCGGTCGCCTTTACTGCTCATCCCATCTACTTGTAGCGCGGGGACAGTACCATACTGCACTGGCTGCAAACAGGTTCGATTGTGGTTTTCCTTTTCCGCCACCATAATCGGGTCATCTCAGGACATCCCCAAACATGTGTCAAAAACACTTCCTCTAGTAACGCCTTCCCATGCTGCGGCGCAAACTCCGATTAGTATTCTGCAGGCGTCATCACGCAAGGACTGGTCCGGTTACGACCCCAGATGACTTTCTTCTGGAAGCGCTAATCCTATCAGCTAAAGCGCACTTAGTAAGATGACTCGTGAATGCTTTTTAAAAGACGGACATTCACGGGTTGATTTGGTATCTTCACATTTATATCTCATTTTTATTACGTGCATTGACGCAGTTTGATCAGATCGTCGTATTTACCGGAAACTGTAAAAGCCTTAGCCTACTATGTTTTTTCTTTTTTTTACCACCACGGCAGAGCGTAGAACATGCTTTCCGGAGAACTTGATGCGTGATTACGTTTAAATGTCCCTCAGCAAAAATCCTTGCTTTATGCGAAACACTGTGGCGAAACTCAACGGAATGCTCTCCATACATGCAATGTTGCACTCTATGTGGTCTGCGTGCTCGTTTTCCACGAGATAACAGCAATAAGATTCCATGAGATTGACCGAGGCAGCAGGCAAGTAGAAGCTCAAGCTGGTGTCCTTTTTCGTGGCTTTGCTCCAGTTTCATTTCAGCAAATAAACTGCTTTTATTATTCTCCTTTCAGCGTAGCAGTCTTATTTTCCATTGACATAGAAATGAAATTACGTATGGAAGATTCCGCCATTTTTTTACGTCACTGTCCAAGAACTAGACCATGGCGAAACAAATAATTCAGGGGCATGCTCAGAACTTACCTCAGGACAAAAAGAGCGATAATTGCTTTTAGTTGCTTCTTTACAAGGCAGTCAGTAATGAAGTGGACGAGTACTAAAAGTGCCTGAATCTTTACGACTTATCCTCTTTGACAAGTCATATTTTTCTGTGACATTTTTCTTCTTCCCGTCGTTCTTAGGTCTCACCGACTAAAGAATGAAAAAAGAGGACAAAACGCCAGTTGTCTCCTAGGTAGGCTTGAGTAATTAATGAGTCGTAAGCTTGGGTCTCTCGCCCTAACCTGCGAGACTTTCTCAGTCGTCCTGTAATTACACGGAGACTCCATTAACTCCAGCTCGCAGTGTGCTGTCGCTTCCATTTCCTCTCTATTTCGGCTGGCGCGAAATTATCGCAGATCGCATGTGCCTCGCTCTAGCTTTCCTCCGGTCCGTGATGTCTTTGTCGTCCGAGATGCTAACGCGGCGTGACTGTTTGACATTTAAATCTCTGATTGGGAAGTCAGCCTTGAGCATATTATGGGCTGCTGGCATTCGTATATCCAATTACTTAAGGTTCAGGGCGTTGAATTCGCACCGATATTTTACCCACCCAGACATTTTGAAAACTTCTGTAACTAACGTCAGTCACAACCCGCGTCACAAAAAAAGTTGTTCACTACTACGCGAATTGCCATCAGTCTAACATGCGCCATAAAGGGAAGCCGAAACACTTTACAAAAAAAATGAGTTCCCTGCGGCATTCTACTGTTTTGAGTCCACTGAACACGAATATCTCGTTTAAAAAGGGCGGAAACAAACGCAAGCGGCTCTTTTTTGCAAGAAAACGCGCACCAGCGCCTCAGGGCATCGCGCGAACGCCGCTGTTGTCCGTGATTGGTCGGGACTGCTCTAACGCCATTCACGGGGATTGCCGCTCGGCGCCGCCGCTTCAGAGCGTAGCACGCTCTTCTGTTCTGGTTTCAGTGCTGAGTTGTAAGCATTATGGAACGTTTCGCTGTCTTCGACAGTTTCTATCTTCGCCGTACATGTTCGAACCGACAGCCGATACAGAATACGATGGCCGCAACGGCGGCAACGATGGTGTTGAGTGTGCCAACAGCGAAAGCAATGTGGGCACCTTGGGAAATCTTAGCTGGCACGTATGTTTTTGTTTGTGTTTTTCATGTAGCTGCACGTACCAATGACGGGAGAAAAATGCGCTTAAGTGTCACTAGAAACTTGCTGCTGGAAGAATGCCGAAGCATTAACTTCTCATTAGATTGTGAACACGGGTGCAATTCCGCGATCTCAAGCACCTTGCCGCTGCTTGCCAAAAGTTTTGTGTTCTTTTTTAGAGTTGATACACGATCGCGAACATAAGTGCCCCGTTTGGCTACTTCAAACACTTCAACACTATCTACCTGTGTCACACTGGCTGCTTCAAACTCTTCGATTGGTGGCGGTAGTGGAGCAGGTTCATCAGGGGCTCGGCTCTCAAGGTGCTCTGCTAGAACCTAAAAGAGTGCAAGGCATGGAGGTCATGAATTTCAGCATATCATGCATATCAGCAAACATTACAACAATGCATTGCTTACAGCAATGTAAATACTTTTTCAGTAATTTATGTGATGGATTAGTTGTCTAGTGATTTAGTAATGTGAATTATTTGGTGTCTGTAATTTCATGGCTAAAGTAATTTAATAATTACGTTAAATATGCACCAGTGCGCTGTCTACGGCACCAGAATGTCGGTAGTGTGGTGAGGTGTTGTGGAGAAACATCGCGGGGAGGGCATGAAATGTTGGCAAATGTATGTTACCTTGAAAAGTTGGCGTCCCTTTATGCTTTGCTCTTTGCTTCCTGTATGCATGAAAACTGTTTGGAAGCAATTGTAAAGTAATACCATTACTTTTTTGAAAGCTGGGATTGCTAATGTAATTCAAATCAATGAACGTAATAAGAAAGTAATGAGTATTGTAGTATAATTACTTTCAAAATATAATTTTGTCATGCGTGATGCATAGCCAGTTCTCCTGGTACAAGGGCAAGAAAGCATTTCTTGTCCAGCAGCGATGCTTGTATTTGGCTAGACCATGTCGAACGCTGACAAGTTCAATACCTCACAACGTTACTTCGTTATTTGAGCCCGTTCGCCTTGCCATGGGCGCGCCGGTACCGACGCTCGTTTTTGCGGCGTTTCGCTGCTGCTTGCAAGCTGTGAGTGCGAAATCTATGGAACGAAGTATTCACACGCCGAGTTCAACTACTCTAACGCGAGCATAAAAATGTTACCGTAGCGCCTCATGTCGTGCGATTTAACACGGATGCTGAACGGTTTAACCTGCAGGCACCGCGTGGTAGGACGAATAGCAAATATCACTGAATGCGCAAGCGTACCCCTGCCAGTTATTTCACCCTACCAAACAACGCCAAACAAACAGCCATAGTACAATGTTCCACGACAAAGCTGTGTAGCAAAACAGGATGAAAACGGCAAGCACTTTGCACGCATGTGAATATTCCCGGCTGTACCTCCACCTCGCTTCGTCACAGGCCGCTGTAAGGCCGTTTGTTCGGCACTCAGGTGATCATCTGTTAAAGAATTACCCGTGTGAACATTAAAACACTTACCTCACCCTTTCGCCTCTTGGCGAAGGCCGCTCTTGGAGGTGGCGAGGTGTTTCTCTTGTGGGAAAATATAGACAGAACAACGCCGGGCTTCAGTCGCGCTGACTTATTGGAATACCGATTACCCGCATCGTTGTCAAGCTCCGATGATAATCACTGTCGCGGAAGTGGGTTGAGCACAGCACAGTTGATTTCACCGGCCCGAAATTGTCTCTCCTCACCGCACGGACCCACTGCGCTGCATGCTTCTTGTCCTTCGGGAACATCTGAAACACCACATCGCCTCGCCCGCCCACACAGCCGAATGCTGCATAGAACGAGGGCATGTTGGGCGCCCTTGAGTGTAGGCATTCACGCAGCACAGAAAGGAAGCACAGTTCACGAATATCGCAAAAGGAAACAAACGTGAGTGGCTACAGATCTCTCGTAGCGTTATTTAGTAAAGCGCAGGATAGAAAGAAACATGCCAGCACATGCCAACACGCCGGTCCGGCAGCACGGTCCCCGGGTACAGTGTACCGGGAATGACGTCACTCTCGCCGGTTCTCTCCTCCGGCTGCCTCCTCACCCGGCGCTCCGGACAGCGACGGCGGTGTGTCCGCGGGGGGGATTTAGAAAGCAATTTGTGCCCCCTACATTAACAAAATGATGAAAAAAATTTCAGAACCGTAAATTAATAGGTATGTTCTTCCCAACCGCAGCAATTCATGGAAATTGAAAGCCTTTTCAGCTTCCCTCTAACCTATGGAATGACTCACCTTAACGCCATGCGTTCCTATATATTTTTTATAGTTTACGCATTCGTGCTTGCACACCAGAACAATTTAAACTGTGTCCGTCCCGCACGGTTTACTTGCGCACATGAGGAACTAGAATAACAAAGGTTTTTACAGTTAGTGCTATTTATTGGCCGCTTACATTTTATAATATAATTAGGGGTGCAGCTAGATCTCATGTTTCAGCAATATTACAAGTTGCCTAATTGCCTTTTGAAGTGATCCGGACTCCTTACGTATATGCCCAAGTCAACGCATCTTTTTGCAAATATATGCAAGACACATGTTACTCACACAAAATCAATGCGTTTGCCTTTTAAGTACTCTGTCTAAGTGTTCTTCACTACAATAGGGAGAACCTAATCAAATAGAGTTTGCCTGGCTGCTAGCTTCCTTTACGAAGTCATTTTAGCTGCTATTGATTTCATCTTTATTAGGTGTGATCAATGGTCCATGGGCCTGCTCCAAGTTACTGTGCTAGCGACTCTTACCATAAGCTTTCAGGCGCCCTCAAATGCCAGTTTTTTTTTTTCATTACTGAAATCACTAGTGGTCGTGCTCGTTTAAAAAATAATATATATTGGTAGTCCTGATTAGGTTTATGTTGTATGAAGCACTTTTTATTTTGCAGTTGGCAGAACTAGTGTCAGTAATCCTAAATTTCATGTGTCCAATTTTAATTACGCGCTTGATATGATTATACGCAATAAGTGCGTGATTTTCTCCTAGCAGGCAGCAGGTAGAGCTTCTTACTACAAAGGATCTTCTCTCGCCATGACGCCTTTTTTATTGTTCTTCTGTAACCAGTATTTCAAAGAGTCAGTGACTTACAAACTACTTTTCTCTTGTATCACAAGAAGAACAAGTTCTGATCATTCAGCAGACTCTCCTCCACTGATTCAACAAGGCTTCAGTAATCTTCATTTACTTATGCTCAGCCCAAAGTTATCTCATTTATTTTGGAACTAAATGAAATGTTCAGAGAGAAATAGGCGTGGCAACAAGGCTCACGATGCCTATTCGGACGTGTTGCTGTCTTAACTTCAAGGTACCATCTTTCTTTAGGCGGGACAACCGCCATCGCAACGCAGATGACAGCATTTCAGCGAGGCGCTGATTGATCGCCCACAGATTCCCATTAACGCCGCAATGATGCGGCGTCCGCTTGGCGGGGCCTCAGCCTTTCGCTTCGCCCTCTGTTCTCACGCTGGAACGCTCCTTTCCTCTCGCTGTCCACCAGCGGTCGGGATCGATACCCATTAGCGCTTTTAAACCAATTAGGACGACCGTTGCGAGATTCCCAGACACGCGCGTCGTGAGCTTCCGCCCGTAAAACGTACAAGTGCTGATCGTCACCAATAGAGAGTTTTAGGCGATATTGCACAAGCGGGGTGGGCAGGGTTGACGCGAAGCACCCCGTGAGTACAAACTAACGCAAGATATATATATATATATATATATATATATATATATATATATATATATATATATATATATCACAGCTTTATTGGAAATCCCTGCTGCGGTCGAAAGGGGCTAGTCCCGTAGCGCTAGTACTGTAAAGCTCCCCTTTCCGTCAGACGCAGGCATGGCCTGAAAGCGTAGGGGTGTCCTGCGCCAGCTGGACACCCGAGAGCTGGTGTTCTTGGAATTCGCTGAGCAGTTTACCCTCTTTCTGCTCAGGGGTGCTTATTTTAGCGTTGTGGTTTACGTTGTGTCTGGTATTGTTAAGAGCTGACGGGCATGCCCATACAATTTGATGGTGGCTGGCACGTGGTGTATTGCAGGTCTTACAGTGTGATGAGTATGCGTCTGGGTGTATTCGGTGCACAAGTATGGTGTAGGGAAGCTGCTTGTTTGTACGAGTCTCCATACAGTTATTTTGTGTTTGTCTATTGATTTCTCAGGAAAACGGTATTTGTAGCGAGCATTTCGATAATATTCGAGGATCTCTCCGTAAGTAGTCATTTGTTTTTATTGGGGCACTATTCTTTCCTAATCTGGTTCTGGTTCCGGGGGCCTAGTTCTCTATGGGCCTCTTCAGAAATTTCTTGTCCGCAGAGAGATTGGCCCCACAAGTGACTCTCCCGTTTGGTAGTTGCTCGGGGAGCGTCGCGCGCAGCGTAGTTCCCAATTGGCTTGCGTAGCCTGGCGTCAAGATCAGTAAAACAGTTCTTTAGCTGGCAGGATGTGTTCGAATGAAGATTCTCTATGCTTGAAGAGATGTAAGACCTTTTGTGTAATCAATTACGGCTGCTTGGGGGTCGGCGAGGATGCATGATGCAGTGCTGGATGCCTATGACAAAGCTATTGCAGCCCCTTTCCCTTCTTCTTGATGTTTGGTACGTCTAGAGCTAGTTGCTACGACATTCATTTTTGTACCTGTAACAACTGCCAGAGTCATGGCTGGTTGTGACAGATACTTTGCAGCAACAACATGTCAGCGTCTTCGAGCACTTTGTTGAGTGTTTGGGCTCTTGCTTTCCGTCGCCCTGCGTTATAGTTTGGGTGCATGTTCGTTGGTATGGCGGAGGTTATGAAGGTGTTCCTGATTTCTGGTAGAATAGCTCTCTTTTCTTTAATTCGCGTCTGGTATTGTATTACCAGCTTGTTCAGTATTGTCTTTCCTGTCTTCGCATGTGTTAGATGTTCATAGCGTGATGTTCTCTATGCTTCTATAATTTCGCCCAGTGTATTGTGCAATGCTTTTAATGCTTTCCTTATCATTTTGTTAATCATGTGTTTCTCGGTATCTGTGGGATTCAAGAATGGCGCACTATACATTATACGGGAGATGATAAAGAATTGTACCAGTCGAATGACATTCCTGCCTTTTATGCCGGTGTGTCCGGTAACAATTCTCGAAATAGCCCTATTGAAGAAAATGTGAACGTAAATCTACGAGAAATGTTGTATGCTATTATTGCTGCATAGACTGTACGATTTCTCGGAGACTGAATTACCTCTCGTAAGTGAACGATTTCTCATAGACTGACGAGTTCTCGTCGACTGAAGCTCGTCGTGGACTGAACGATTTCTTGTACAAAATGTGGGTAGGACATTGCGTTCTCGCCAATGAACAAGATTCTCGTACATGATGAACGAGTTTGTACTAGCTGAGTGCATACAGGTGCACGAGCTTCTACAACCTGCTAGAGTATGAACCATAAAAAATATTGTCACTTCCCTCATATATTTACTATAATAATGAAAATACACTTCTTGTAAGCGATACTACATGCATGATCACATGTGCTGACCGTACTGCATGGTTGTCATGCTGTAATGATTTGTTCACAATTCTAGGCTAAGGGACAATGTTGAGGTGAAAATGTCAGATAAAGTAATCACTTGTATATATAAATAAAGGAGTATACTTTACGCAGATTCCTTCGCAGAGCCATTCAACTTTTCATTAATAGTGATGTTCTCTGAATTTAAGCAACAGCATGTCATACATACATATATATATATATATATATATATATATATATATATATACATACGTATATATATATATATATATATATATATATATATATATATATATATATATCTATATATATATATATATATATATATATATATATATATATATATATATATATATATATATATATACATGACTGCAAAAAACCGCAGCACTAAATGAATATTGAATACATAGTAGTAACATGAAGACGACAAACAAAAGCCATCAGCCATCAACTGCGTGGCAAATCTCAAATCTGGGTGCAAGCTATTCTCTTATCCAGTATACCTGTAGGTATTGCGACCAATGTGCTTCCAAGATGTATGAGGCATTAGTCATTGCAGAGTTTTAAGGATATGACAATCCTAGGATGATTATCTTCTTGAGGCTTTTTTCCCCACTTTCCATCTTTTGAAACGTGTATACTTTAGTCATGAAAACAAAAATGCTACAACTGGCGTTTGATACGTTTTGCGTCTTATTTCCTAGCAGCTCATTTAAACGAGCCACGATGACAAATTCAAATGCCATTACCTCATCAGACATTCAAATTTCTTAAACACAAACAAAACCAGATAGGCATTAGAGTGAGCATCACTTAAATACATTACACTGGTTTAAAGTTATTGCACCACTTTGTGCCAGGTAAAAATGATAGAAACATCAAAAATGTTAAGATTCTACGGCCAACCGTGAAAACAAAATAAAAAAATCATTAAGCTTTCTTAAACGGGTACAGGAGCTTTACAACTGGCCGTCTTGGTGATGGACACGCAGATAGATGAGCAGCCATTCCACTGAGACGAGAATGTTGAGGGCTTCGCATGGAAGTCTGCGAGACACTGCAGAGTAGTTCTTGGTCCACATGAAGGAGGTTGCTTGCATACACATCTGGGCTACCATACTGAATGCATGGTGTTACCGGAACCTTTTCCCCCTGCATTGTGGTAAAAAAGCATGGTTAATTTTATACGATATTCAATATGCAAAAAAAGAGGCGAGGCATGCACACAGGACACTAGAGTAGAGAAGTGAACATGAACACGAAAAACATGAAAAATTTCATCAAATTGTTTTATTAGATAAAATTTTTATACTATGTGTCATTCATTATGAGGGTTCATAACCGCAACATATTTAATATATAAGCAGGTAGAATTATCAGCTTGGTCAGTTTGCACAAGCTCGTTTTAGACAAGAAATTGAGTTTCACAAACACAACCTCAACATTCTTGATTGAATAAGGAACACCTCAGATGACATGCAGTCCTGTGAGTAGGAATTGCACAGTTCAAGAAAAACAAATTAAAACTCACAGACTGAAAGCGAATTAATTGATAGGTTTTAGTAGCACAAGGGCATCTTTCGCCAATGAGCGCCAAGTCTATACTGCAAAAGATAAACTTAGTGCATCTTTACAAAGCAAATATATAAAGATGACTAATGCCTCTCTGCACTACAGTTGCTTTGCTCTAGCGTGAAGTCATTTTAATGCATGTACACGTACATACACACGCTACACCCAAGTGTAACAGGTGCAGAATTAAAATTGGACAGCAATAAAGTCGCAGCGTTTAACCATTGATCCCAACCTGTACTAGTGACCGGAGGCAGTACCAATATCGCCAATGACGAGTCGCACTCTTTCTGCCCATGTTACGCTGCTCTTATAGTCAAAGATGAGTTACAGTCGGCATTGAGGGAAAGCTGCCCGCAAGAGCAGCTCCTATTTTTGTGTTATTTCTAACCAGATACCAATGAAGTGGTATATTTTTAGAATGAGAATGACACCGAAAAATTGAGTACGTAAAACTTTGGTACATTTCTGGCGCCTAATGTCAAATCTCCATTAATGTAAAAAAAATCCGTAACCATTGCAGTAACTCGCAAACATTGCCCGTCCCAATTCACTTACACTAATAATGGTAAAGCACTAGTGAACATGGAACAGCATAATTATTTAGGAGTTACGTTGACCTCTGACCTCAGATGGGATACATACGTTGCCAACAATACGGCAGCTGCACTACGCAAGCTGTTCTATGTAAAAAGATGTTTAAGAATGGCACCTACTTCCTCAAATCTACTAGCATGCACTGCATTCATCAGACCAGTGTTAGGATATGCTAACATAGTTTGGTTCCCTCATTCCCTAGCTAGCATAACAAAATGGAACTCAGTACAGCGCAAAGCAATAGGATTTGTGCATAACAAGTATAAACGTACCGACTGGCGCACTAACCTTCGGACTTCTTCTAGTATTAGGACACTATCCACAAGGACAAATCAGGCACGTCTCAAGTTTTTGTACCAACTGTTGCATGACATCTATTTTATAGATGTGTCTAAGCATGTCGCATTTTCACAGTCACGCCCACTCGTCATGAGCATAAATACACATTAACTGAATATTCTTTCAACAATTATTCGTTTGGGCAAGCATTTTTTTTTCACTTAAGGTAGGCGAATTGAATCGCCTAAATCCAGATATCATGGACTCCGAAACCATGTCCGCTTTCACTGCTAAGTTAGAGCATACATCTAACCTTTAGTAGCATCGCCATTGCCGCGCACTCTTTCTCCCCATTTGAACGCTAGTTCCGTTTTCTTACGATTCCTGCACTTATGTAATGTACTTACTTTCCTAATAATTGCTGGGGATGGCCAATGAAATGTGTACCGGTTGTCATGGTGAAAGAGATGCTATCGAACATAACTTCGTTCTTGTACTATCACTTGCTTGCTTCTTTTTCCCATTCCCATTTTTGTAACAATGCAATACTCTGTTTGGTTGCGCTTCGCTTTCCTATATTCAATATTATTTCGTGGTGTTCGCTCATTGCCCGTGATCGAAACGGCGTTGATTCTCTTTGCTTGGCAAACTGGTTCTAATCTTTCTTCGTGGTTGTGCTTAATTTCGTGTGCGCAGCATGCATGCTTTCGCAACGTTAATTTGAATGTGTGGGTGATCTTTGCTTTAAATGCTCTATATAAAAGCTTGCTTTCTTTTCTTTTTTCTCGAATAACTTTTTTAAGCAATATGTGCTTGATTGCGCACTGTTAGTCTTTATTACAATATTGATGTTTCTGCTTGATGAACTGCTGAGACAACATTTATTGCTTTAATGCTACCCAGGCGGATTTGCTTAAATACTCCATTTCTTTGTTTATGTGTGTGTGTGCGCGTATTTGTACGGAGCGCATATTTTCAAGATGTCGTTTCTTTCTTTCTGTTATTTATATCTTTTGAACATGACTGTCTTTGTAATTCCCACCTGCTATGCTCTCAACTGAGAGTGGCAGTATTGAAAAAAAGGAAAAAACTAAATTGCCTGTACAACGAAGAAATTTCTGCATTACCGGCCACTCATTTGCGGCTTTACAACGAACGCCACGTAGCAGAACCACCACTTCCCTTCGCAGACGTCACCAAGGTGCGCTCTGAGTAAGCGCTAATAGCACTAAGTACTAGAGACGCACTTAATTTAGCCTTCCAGTCTCCTGCTGCACGGCTCCACGAATTGTTCAACTCGTACGCTGCTTCCTGTAGCGCATCCACGGATGCGACGGCTGATGAATACGTCGAATTAGATGACGACACGGTGATGTCATTGCAACTGACGACCGAGGATGTTTCCAAAGCCAGCCAGGGTGGAACAACGAAGGCAACAGTGACGAAAATCCGTAAACAAACAAAGCATATCTACGGCAAAGGAGGGGATAGTAGCGCTCGGGCATCTGCTTCAGTGAGTATCTTCGAGCACGCCATGAATCAGGTGCAATAACGTTGACTGCAGTTGCACATTCTGTCATACCAACTGTGCACAAGAAAATTTGCGACTTATATCAGTAAGTCTCTCTTCGATTCATGTTAAATAAAGGTTGCCTTTTGTTCAGCGTGCTCAGCCAGATAGTAGTTGTACAGTGCGCGACCTCTACAACGAAATTACCTGCATAACGAAGAATCTTGAAAACGCCCAGCCCTTCGTTGTAAAGGCGTTTTAGTGTTGTGACGCCCTGGGTTGTGTGCCGCTGAAAGAGATAACGAGTGGAGGGCGTCAACAGTCACCTTAGTTTGGACTTCGAACGTATCCTGCATTTAACATTAGCCCTGAGCTTTCACAGAATTTACTTTCGCCCTCCAAATACACGTAAACTACATTAGCTTTTCCTCGCATTTCCCTTTCGTATTAGTTATTTCTTTTGTTGGCTGCGCAAACTCAAGGCGAGAATGATGTCTTCGACGACATTACCGCCTAACGCGAGCACTTTACGCCGGTTTTATGTCTCTCGCCCTTGTATACCTGGGGAACGTTGACGCTACGCGAACGCCTGGTATATAAAACGCTGATTGTGAAACAAACCGTGCAATGCCTAATGACTCGCAGCAGACCATGTGCACAGCAGCTTACGGACAGCATAAGCTTTCTGTAAAGACATTCTAATTAACTAGGTAATTATAGAAGTGTCCGTTAATGAACCTAGTCACTACAGCTGCCGGACCACGGTTCATTGAGCGAAGGATCGTTAGCATTACAGCTCACGCAG
The DNA here is from genome assembly GCF_038994185.2 of Dermacentor albipictus. Classification (NCBI taxonomy): domain Eukaryota; kingdom Metazoa; phylum Arthropoda; class Arachnida; order Ixodida; family Ixodidae; genus Dermacentor; species Dermacentor albipictus. The sequence continues at coordinate 29,754,869 of NC_091824.1, forward strand.
TTTGTAGAAGGATCCGGCAGGAAGTCGATGCCACTGCGGTGTTTATGCTTGCAAAGGTCGTCGGCTGAGCGACCGCAGCGGCATTTACCTCAATATCCTGAGCCAGGGCCCTTCCTTCTCCTTTCTGCTCCCTGCCCTCTCCTAACGCTTTAGCAGGGCTCAAAAGACGGCTGAACGTTAAGGTGTTAGATGAGAACGTTTACGAGTCCGTCGGGTAGAATAATGTGCCAAGACCAATATTACTATTATATTAACGTTAGCTTGGGACGCTGTTTTAAAAACGCGTCACGAACTAACGTGACGCGTTTGTAGGAATTCGTAGGAATATATCCATGAAAATTAAGGTCACTATCAAAGATGCCCACATAGTTTTTTTCAATCACACACTACCTAACTTTCTAAAAACATCCTAAAAAAATTCTGGCGCGTCGTAAATCCAAAAGACACCAACTCACAGACCCTCCTAGAAAGTGCGCATGACAATTCTCTCTCGGCAGAGGAAACTGTGAAAATATTGAGCGACCAGTTCACCTCTGTATTTTCAGATGAACTTCCCCTAGATTCGCAAGCGTTACCATAGACGTCCGTCTCTGATCCCTTCCTGTGGATTGTCATCAATGAAAATGGTGTAGCACGCGCACTAGAGCATCTTCAATACAAGACTAGTCCGGGGCCTGATGGCATTAGTGCCAAACTTCTGAAATTAACCTGCAACAAATCAGTATACTCATTGGAACCAATATTTTAGCAGTCGCTTGACACAGGTTCCGTCCCAGAAGATTGGAAATCGGCATATGTAATACCTATATTTGAATTCGGTGCACAGTCTTGTGCAAATAACTACCGACCGATCTCTCTAACGTCTATCGCATGCAAAATGCATGAGCACATTCGTTTTACACACACAGCTTCTCAGCTGAATAAAAACAACTTGCTGATCGATAACCAACATGGCATCGTAATAACCATTCTTGCGAAACTCATCTGTTTCAATTGCTAACTGATCGTCATGATTCTTTGAATTACTCTTGCTTTAAATATGCAATTTTTATTGACCTTTCTAAGGCATTTGATCTCGTGCAACACATACGAATAATGACCACAATCCGGAATCTTAAGATTGATGATAAAGCAACCCAGTGGATCACTGGTTTTCTTACTAATAGGGTTCAGTCAGCCAAACTTAACAATGTTATCTCTAGTCCCAGCATCGTCAAGTCAGGAGTACCTGAGGCCTCCCTGCTCGGCCCTTTACTGTTCTCAGTCTACATTAATTATATCGGATCCAGCATTGCCCCTTCACTGCGCCTGTTTGTCGAGTACACAGGGAAATCACTGGACCAAATGACATAACCACTCTGCAGTCGTACCTGACAAAATTGTCGGAGCGGTGCTGTTGATGGCAAACAGAAATGAATGTTCATAAAATGAAGCACGTGCGTTTTTCACTCCTTCCAGATCTATTGCCTAACGTATACGCTATAATTAACACAGTAATTGATACGGCTCCATCGGTAAAATATCTAGGAAGTTTCTTCAATTTCGATTTATTTTGGACTGAACATGTGGAATACATCACCGGCAAAACATTAAAAAAACTTGGTCTTCTGAAACACTGCTTGAAACTTGCAAACAAAGATACAAAACCCCAAGCGTATAACACTGTAAACAGACCATCCTTAGAATACGCTTCCATAGTGTGCCACCCGCACGCGGCAAACCTTACTTTCTGATATGCTTGAATCTGTTCGAAACAAAGAGGCACGATTTATTTTGTCATCTTCTTCTCGTTACGAAAGTGTATCTTCCCTTAAACGAAGCCTAAATCTTTCACCACTTGTGATGTGCACAAAATTTTCCCACCTATCATTCTTCCAAAGGTCATACCACAGTGATTCGTTATTCTACCGAATCTTCATTCACCCGGCTTCCTACATTTCCACACGTATCGACCATGAACATGAGATAAAACCTATTTTTTCTACTGCAAAAAGATATCAGTATTCGCCCTTTGTTTCGTCGATCAATGAGTGCAATTATCTGGCTGCTAGCATTGTCGCTCAGACACAGCAATCAACTTTCCAATCTGCTTTACATGCTTTCCTTGAATCCGATCAACACTTTTAATCATGTTAACATTTGATGCTGTATAAGCAACATGTAGTGCTTGTGACATGTAGGTGTTTTTTATATTTATTCTGTGGTCGTTGCTCTATTTTTTGAAGACTGACTGTTTTTCCTTCATCCCAGCATGTTGCTTTGTTAAGAAAGACCCCTCTTGTTCATGATCACTATAGACCATCCCCTCTTATCTAATGCCCTTTTGGGCCCTTAAGGTGTACAAATAAATAAATAAATAAATAATTAAATAAATAAATAAATAAATAAATAAATAAATAAATAAATAATCAAGCCGTTCTTTAAGCATTCTCTAGGGTGCGCCGGCTTCCGCATGGTGAAACCGGAATAAAAATGCATGTGCTCTCGCAATGAGCATAAAGAAGCAAATAGCCAGCAATTATTATTATTATTATTATTATTATTATTATTATTATTATTATTATTATTATTATTATTATTATTATTATTATTATTATTATTATTATTATTATTATTATTATTATTATTATTATTATAGAGAGATTTAGTTTGCCCCATACTCCCGTGAACACAAGCGGACTTGGCGTTTCACCGGAGGGGCGTAGGCGTTGGCTTGCACTGTGACGCAGAGCTCGACCAGAAAAACGCAGCTAATGTTGCAGCAGCCAAGTGTATTTTACTTTGCCGATGGCGTAAATTTTCGGCAGAAACACGATTACGCCGAAAATTCACGCCCAGCTGCGAAGTATAATACACTTTGTTACTGGAATATTAGCTCTATGTTTGTCTGAGCTATGTGCCACCGAATGGCCACACAATATAGAATGTTCATGTTTGAGCCTCCACTCACCCGGTACGCTATAAGTATATCTAATTATAATGAATCACCCAATCAATAGTTTAGTTACTTTTCAAAACAACACTGATTTCCCGGTGCTGGTGCACACATAAACAAGAACAATAGCAGTAAAAAAATTAAGACAACCATGACTTTGAGTAAGCCTTATGGGTAACAAATTAGAATTAAAAAAACAAGACACTGGAATTAAACGTCTGCAAAGTAACAGCAATGCAGTATCAGCATACAATTGAGACATGGAGAACGAGTATGGAAGGAGAGAGAGACTACCACACGTCAGGAGAGGAGCGCCGCCAGAAAGAACGCTCAAGAGAAAGTGTGAAGTTTGGAACGGATAGAAGACAGTAACATGGAGAAAATTAGATTTGTAGAGGCTTTGCATTCTGTAGATAGGCAAATGTCTGCTGAAAGCCGCAGGAACGTAAAAGGCCTTTGTTCCCTCGTAGTATTCTGGGCAAGCCGCAGAGAAACAGACGCTTCTAGATCCGAACATGTTGATCCGAACATGTTCTAGATCCGAACATCTTGTACAGCGGGACTTTGGTGGACTGTGTCTGCAGCTAAGTGACGAGAGTGTAGAATGATTATTTAGACTTGAAAGGTGGTTGGTGCATGAAGTCAGACAACGATGTTTATATATGCGGGATGATCATTCTTAGGTTTTAGGGAAATTGCAGAAATCACCTGTTCCAGATAACACAATTCCGGTCATTAATTGAGCTAGGTTATTCAGAGAGGCGAACACTAGCTTGAGGGTAAGTCGAAACACATATTGAATAAATTAACCAAAAGGGAATAATTAACTTCCTAGTTAATTGCTTCACGGCACATACGACAGTTTACGAATTGTATCTCGCCGGTGAGTTTGCAAAGCTTTTGCAAGCGTTTGCACTTGGAATCAATTTTCATAATGACATCACTTCGGAGATATGCGCCAGCAAACTCTGTAAGAGTGCAGGGTTGTTTCACATACTTTCTTAACAAAACACTCTCTGCGCATCGAAGCACAAAAGTAACTGTCACACCCTTGTACTTCGCCCTCAGTTTGGCAAATATCTCCAATCTGGTCTCATCCTTGAATTCTATTTGAAGTGGATCGGTCTCGCAAACTCTCACGCTACAATAAGTTCCAATGTGTGCCATTATGTAATTATTGAATTACTGAATTACTGAATTTTTGTTAATTAGTTGATTTGCGCCTCATTGAATAATTCAGCTCAAGGACAAGCATAATACCATCTGCAACAGGTGAGCTCTAAATATTCGGTAAAACTTAAAGTTGATTATGATACTCATGATACTCAAGAACTTTTTTCAATTATTGCGCTTTTTGAACCACTTCTGGCATTCCACACTACTGAGGCGTCTTCGAGTAATAGGATGCATGTGGAGTTGAAAAATTTGAAGAAGAGAACGGATGGCTGCGAAAATTGCTTTTGTCAACCTGCAGATGGTACCGAGCGTGCGCGCAGGCCAGGTGTTGCTAGGATGCTGAGAGTGGACGGAGACGCTGACAATACCATCAAAAAGCCTACTGTGATTGCATACTTCGACAACGCTGACCAAACAGAAACAACAAAATAAGCGATGGCAGTATTATGGGCTTCGCGCGAATATGACAAAATTCTGGTTTGAGTGGGCCCTTTAAACTTGCACCAGTCAGAGAACGAAGGTAAGTTGCACTTCAGAGAACGGCAGTCCTCAAAACTGTATATCCCCTTCAATATTTTGGTGTCATCACCTTAAGTAAACGCAGACTTCGGGACTACTGCGGAAACGTTACTTATGAACGTAAGGAAAGAACACTGATACTACAAATAGTAGTAATACATTTAATGAGAATAATAATGATCACGGTACACCGAAGGCACCCTGTGTGTAGATTTCTTAAGCGGAACTTTGAAGTTTGAAGTTCATAAAAAGCCAGAATACATATTCAGCAGTACATTAAGAGATTCCAAAGTAGAACTGACCGGTGGCCCTCCGGTTTAAGAATGCATACAACATAATGATTTAAAGATCAAGATGCAAGATCCATCCAACAAGCGATTGCACACCCCAAAATATTATATACATGAAACATCACAAGTTAAAACGATAAAATAAAGGCCTACTATCACAAAATTATGTTATTTTCTGATGATAGGCTAACACATGTATAATGTTAAGTGAACTAGCGCTAATGCAGCTGCACAGTCATGCATGAACTCCAATTAGAGGGGACTGACAAACTTAAGCTTATTTAGGTAGTTCATGAGGCATGTATAGATAAGCTTTTCAATAGCCTTTTTAAAAATGGCAATATACAAATGAGATGGTTATTGTTGCTATTTGCATGTCTGCCTTTTCGAAGACGGAAATTATTTCGCCAACCGAAACGAGATTGTAAATACCCTAGCAGGAAATATTTTGTTAATAATATCCCAAGGACAAGTGAGATACCAGTAGCAATGAGCTTCATATGAGCTGGTTTGATAGAATCAAAGTCAGGTCCCGTTATTTTTATGAAAGAAATAACATTCCAGACTTCACGCAGTGAAACAAGAAAAAAATAAAATGAGCATGAGCTATGTTGAGCATGAGCATGAACATGAGCAAATGAGCATGAACAAAGCGTTCACCAAATGCGCTAGCAACATCCGTATCTTTGCTGTATTCATGATCTTTGAGGACAATTCGCTTTTTACCCAGATAAGACTCTTTCATATTAAAAAACTGTCAAATTAATTTCCACTTACGCCTGGTATCGTTTCCATTTACAAGTATTTTGTTTTCGTAGTGGTCTTGTTTTGCACGCCGGAGAAAAGCAGAATGTTTGAATATCTATGGAAGCAATTTTACAAATTTTTGTCGAAGGCCTGTAATTTAACTTTTTTCTCACGATTGTTTTCTTCTTTCTTTTTTGTTATGGAACGCATCATGACATCTGTGATCCAAGGAATTCGAGGTGTAGAATACCAATGTGTGACTTAGGAAGAAGTGGTACACTAATTGGTGCATTTAGTAATTCTCGAATGGAACATAGAAAAAGCCTTCTGAGGACAACTTTCCATAAATACGCCATTCCGATGTGGTCTGAACCACATGAGCAAACTGTGTTCTATTGAATGAAGATTTAACACCATACGACGAGAGCAGGCAAGCCTCCAGTTTAAAGATGACCAAGTGCCTCGTTTTCTAAAAGCACGGAGTGTGTCCTTCGCTCTTGTGAAAAGGGTAGAGGCTGAATTGGAAAATCTCGAGAAGTAGAGAATCATTTCTCCTGTCGCCAGTAGCAAGTTCGCTGCGCCAATTGTTCCCGTAGTAAAGCGCGATGGCTCAATTATAATATATGGAGATTACAAACTGACGGTGAACCCGATCCTAGATGTCGAGACGTACCCGCTTCCAAAGCTGGATGAGCTTTTGGCAGCATTAGCGGGAGGTCAGAAATTCTGCGAAATTCATTTAAGTCCGGCTTATCACCCAGTCGAGATGGACGAGGAATCCAAAGCTTACCTGACCTTCAACACGCCAAGGGTCTTATATGTTGTTAACCGCTTGCCTTATAGCATCGCCTCGGTGCCGGCGATCTTTCAGAAGATCACAAATAATATTCTGAAGGGCCTTGACGGAGTTACTTGTTACCGTCAAGGTCACGGGAAAGACTGAACAGGAGCACCTGAAAAATTTGGAGGCTGTATTGAGACGGGTAAAGAAAGAAAAATGCGAGTTTTTCAAAGAAAAGTTGCAGTACATGTCATTGACGCGCACAAAATTGAACCGGCAACTGACAAGCTAGAAGCCATCGCAAAGGCTCCGTGTCCCACGGACAAGCAGCAATTACGTTCACTGTAGGGCTTGATAAACTACTATGGCAAGTTTGTTCCTAACCTGTCAAGCGTCGTTTTACCCCTAAACAGATTGCTGTGGCTCGATGTTCACTGGGCTTGGAGCGACGAGTGCGAAGCAGACTTCTCGGATATCAAGCAGCTGCTGTGACAGCCACCGGTTCTCGCTCCCTACGACCCCAGTGCGCCCCTGAAACTGTCGGGTGATGCATCGGCATACGGCATAGGAGCTGTCATCTCTCATGTGGAGCCAAATGGTCAGTTCCATCCGGCTGCGTACGCATCACGTACTTTATCTCCAGTGGAGGTCAATTATAGTCAGCTGGCAAAAGAGGCGGTCGCTCTAGTTTTCGGCGTCAAACGCATCCACTACTATCTTTTCGGGCATCCATCTGTTCTCGTTACTGGCCACAAACCCTTGCAGACAATTTTCGGCCCCAAGACGGGAATACCAACTGTTATCGCAGCTAGACTGCAACGCTGGGCTTTAGTTTTTTCTGCTTACAATTTTACTTTGAAGTATAAGCCATCGAGTCAAAATGCCGAAGCAGATTGCTTATCTCGATTGCCTCTGCCAAGTGAAGGAGAAGAATGCTTGGATGAGCAGTTCTATCTCCTACGCATGCAGTCCTTGCCAATCAACTGTCGTGATGTGGCACGCGAAACGGCCCGAGATCCGATTCTGAAGATGATCATGCAGCACGTAATGAACGGTTGGCCTGAGAACGTCGTGAGTGAAGAGATAAAGCCGTTTTTTCACAGACGCTGTGAACTTGCTACACAGCTAGGATGTCTTCTTCTTGGAATGCGTGTCGTTATTCCTTCGAAACGCCAGTCGCAGATGCTCGAAGAATTGCACCAGGGAAAACCTGGAATTGTTCGGATGAAAGAATTAGCACACAGTTACGTGTGGTGGCCAGGCATCGATCGCGACATTGAGACCCAAGTGCGTTCTTGCAACCCCTGTTTAACTCAGCGCGCGATGCCTTGCCCGGCTCTTTTGCACTCGTGGGCATGGCCAACCAGACCATGGGAACGTCTGCATACCGATTTTGCAGGACCTTTCAAGGGTTCCATGTTCCTGATTGTGGTCGACGCTCACTCCAAGTGGCCGGAGGTGTGTCAAATGCGAGACACGTCCGCGGAAAACACATTAAACTGTCTCCACAAAATCTTCTGCAGATTTGGTTACCCTGAAGTTATGGTATCTGACATTGGGCCGCAATTCATCTCGGCTGTGTTTTCAAACTACCTTAAGAGCATTGGCGCGCGCCATGTAAGGACGTCAGCCTACCATCCGAGCAGTAATGGACAGGCTGAACAATTTTTCCAAACTGAAAGCGGCACTGCGGAAAAGTACTGCCACCAGCTTAAGCACGCTGTTGGGAGAGTTTTTGTTGTCTTACAGGAACACTCCACATGCGACCACGGTCGAGGCGCCGACCACTCTCCTGCTCCAGCGTCGACTCTGCACCCGTCTAGATGCAGTCAAGCCGTCGCTACAGCAGAAAGTTCCGACGCGGAAGTTCGTCCAGACAGTGCGTCGCAAGTAGCGCGCACGTGGATTCGCTGTAGGTCAAAGTGTTCTTGCGCGAAATTTCAGACGCGGTGCAAAGTGGTTGCCTGCGGTTGTGTTAGGGCGGACTGGACCTGTTTCATACAGAGTTCGGGTGGAAAGCGGTCGAGGTGTGTTTCCCTGGAAGCGCCACCAGAACCACATAATTCAGGCCAGGGATATGAACTTGCCTTACATCCCTGAACCACTGCGAGACGACCCCGAGCAGCCGCGACCCCAGATGATGCCGGTGCAGCAAGCTTCGGCTTCTCTTCCAGCCACGGCAGAGCGGCGTTATCCTGCAAGGCAGCAGCGCCCTCCGGACCATACTTTTCTGGAATTGCTAACTGCTGCTGCCACCGCCGCCGCTGCTGCTCCTGCTGCTGGTGATGATGATGACGACGCCGACGACGATGATGATGATGATCTTATTGCACTTGTGGGAACTTGCGAAAAGTTTAGTGGGCAGGAAGCAGACAGCTGTCGTCAGGAATCTCATAGAAGAGCGAATTTATTTGTTTAGCGCCCACAATGTGCACCTTCCCAATTACGCTTTATTTGGCGAGCAAGATGAACTGATGTGCTTTTAGAGGATGATGCAACAGCGAATTTAGTCTTCCTTAGTGAAATAAATTGAACTAAGTCATCTGTGCGTAGTTCAACCCTGTTCTATAGGGTGATTATCTTGACAAGGAACATCGGTTTGGCTTTCTTTATGATTCGCAACCTTTTCTGGATCAAAGAAAATGTGCGCTATTTTGAAACAAGTACACTAGAGGGGAGCAGCGCAAAAAGACGAAGGACAACAAGGGGAACACAAACTACCTTCTTTTCCTTCGTCTTTTCGCACTGTTCCCCTGTAGAATATGTAACTGCAACACCGGGAGCCGCCAAGGTGTTGCAGTTTGTGAAACAAATAATTTTCCCTTATAGTTTTCGCAATGAAACTGGCATATTCGGCTTTGTCCAATATATGCCCTTTCAAGTGCGTTCTCCTTGGTAAAAGTTTCCGAACTTAAACATTTCGTAGCCTAATTATTTCGTTTATTTTACCGTCTTTGAAGCCTCAAGCTACCTTCTAATTGCATTGTAATTAAGAAAGAAAATGTCGCCAGACAAATAATAATTGGCCACCAAACTTGTATCTTTTATGTGATGCCACAGAAAGCACCATAAATCAAACTAATCACGTCTTCACAAAGAGCCAGCCAATATGCAGCATCGTACTCTCAAATTTATCTTTCTATACGGCTCAAGTAAAAAACTTTTTTTAAGCACACCTTTCCGAAGTTTCTGCTTCACGGAAACATTTTCTTTTCCGTGTTTCTTTAGTAAAAATAGTGCGAAACTGTCCTTTCTCGACATGCACATTTGGCGAAGCGGGCATTGTGATACAAAGCCTGCGTGAGTGCTGATAGGGGATAAATGTTTTCTCCGTTATATTCTGCATTTCACCAACCGACCGCATTAAGTAAGCATATCCGTGAGAAAAACATTTCGAGACTAGAGCCTCACCAGAAAGCCAGGCTGCAATTCGTGCCCCACTGCATCGGCACCTCGATGACTCGTAAAAGCGTCATATGAGGCGCATCTTCTTTGCTTACGACAATAGCAATAAAAAAGTAATCCCAAGGTCTCTGCAGCTTTCCGGTGTGCAAAAATGCCCAAGTACCAAAATTCTAACGTACTCGCACGCACTTTAAGGGGTCATGCTAGCGCCAACGACGCTGCAGTCAACAGAAACGCAAGTCTCAGCTCTTTTTTGCTTAGCTGCGAGCTGATAACCGACTGCGTCGCATTTCGAATCCTTCCTGGGCTGCTCGTAGAATTATGCGATCAAACCGTCGGAATATTTACATCTTGCATTTCGATTGCTTTTGCTCTCCGTTTGTTATGTCGGCCCTTTCCTCCATCGTTTGTCTTTAGTGTTTTTGCCCGAATTCGTAAACATCGTATATGAAGCTCCCTTTCCAGGCCGATTCCAGTAGTGCGAGTTCATATCTTATTCCACGAGTGTTCCTCGTGGGTTCATTCTAGGTTTCGTTGGCGTGGTATGTATCTGCCTTTTGCATCTTTCTGCAACGGAATTCATAGTAGTGTGGCGGAATAAATGCCACACCAAGCCTCTCAAGCTGTATTTTATGCGTTCCCGAATGTAGCTTCCAACTACCATTCGTCATTTCGTCCTCAGCTTCCTCAATAACGTCTCCTTTGTAGAATATACATTGCTCAAATCTACTGGGATCTCACCTGGATAAGAACCTACAGATCACCGAAATATTCAGAGCAGTGCCACTGGGGACAGCAGCGCTCGTTCTCCAATCGAGTTGTCTGGAGAATGGCCAACAGCCCGTATAAATCATGCTAATACCTCCAACGCTAGCCGACCACATCCTTCAGGCTTTCACTCTACTGATCACTGTTATAGCCTTAAAGGCCAAGGCTAAACCGCAGGCTGATATACTGCCCCTGCGAATTGGGACACGATCTACGTGCCGGTGCGGACCAAAGTCGCCTGTCTATTTCTGTACGTCCACTGCGTGAGCTTGCATTACTATTTTTTCTGCTTATCATGCATTCCACACCCATCCGTTCTGAAATTTATATGCTCTGCTACTTCTTTATGTTGCAATGCCAGGCCATTGAGAAGTGGCCGCTGTTCTTATGGAGTTTTTGCTAATATATTCTTCTGCGGATGCCTCGCGATGTAGTACCAATTTGGCTCTTTTTGCTACTCAGTGCCGCGACATGTATATGTTCTTTTTTCTCGCATCTTGCACAAAGAAACGTCAAACACCCGTTTTAACATACTGACACGTATACTTATCTTTATCGGGCAACCCCGTTTCGCAGCCTAACAAAAGTAATCGCACAGCGTGGGACGCGCCTGTATGTACCGAAGTTTCTGGAACGTTATCGATGCTTCTATCTGCTGTCTGTTGTCGCTGAACGTTATGTTATCTGATTGCATCACTTGACGCGAATGGTGTAGAACTTTGTGGAAGGCATGCGGGTCCGAACGATTAGTCTGGAACATTCGATGACTGCTCTATAAAAGCCGACGCGCTTGACCCGCTGATCAGATTTTCGACGATCGCCGAGCGTGTTCGCCGCCATCGTTGCGCTTTAAGTGTAGCCTGTTTTGTGGGCACAGGTTCGCCCAATAAAAGCTAGTTTTGTCTTTCACAGTACTGCTACTGTGTTCTTTAACGTCACTACCACGTGACAATACCATTGCGGGCAATAGTGGTTGGGCCTTATGCTTTCCCCTTCTTTCCTCGTCTGGTGTCAGGCCGGCGCCATGCCGTACTCTCCGAAGAAAGAACTCTGCCCAGTAATTAAAAAGTGGAATGGGAACTGACACACTGAGTGCTTATGGTGCGTGTGTTCCGACTAAATACCAAGAAGAATTGCTTGAAAAGCGTTTCCTTGGGGAACAGCGAAATCAACAGATTTAAATTCACTTCTTTAGATTTGAAGCCTGGGCTAAGGACAAGAAAGACACTTCATGCGTCAGACCACCATGTCGATGCCTGTTATGATATCTTAAAAGAGACCGAAAACAAGCACTAAGAATTATAAACTTCACTTCTCCTTTTTCATCACCTAAGCCCCTATTCCTCCATGTAGGTGTACTCTCTGTTTGTTGCGTAACTTTTGTTTGATCTTTCTCCTGCTGTTTAAAGTCATTTGCGTTTAAGTTTCCAAAGCTGCTTTTCCAGTTCACCGATTTCACTGAGGAAAATGCCAGAATACTTGCTTAATAAAATAACCTTGTCCTGCCAAATGTCCCCACAAGTTACAGAAACCACCTGTTTTAGTGCCATCTTCAGCTGGAACAACCTAGTCCCATTTTTATTCCTATTTGAAGGTGTTTCCGTTAAAAAATCTTGCCGATCTTGATCATTTTTGAATACGTACCTGCTTTCGTCACGTTTATAAGTACATTTATCCGATTGTTAAAGTAAGTGTTATAGTTGAAGTGCTTACCCATGTACTTTTTAGCCACTTGAACTTTGCTGTAGCATAAGTTCATAACTGTGCTCATTGAAAATTCGCTTAATCCTATTACGACAGGAGGTGCCCTCCCATAGTTTTTGCTTCTGAACCTCCTCCTAAAAATGCATCACCTTGATCTATATACTGTGAGTGTATTTATGTCGTTAAATTTGATTGATACCAGTTAATCTTACCAGTGTTGTTTTGTTCTCTTCCTCATTATTACGCTGACTTAAATTAGCCACAGCTTCACGTAGCCCTCGTGCTTCCAGTGTTTTTTCTTCGTCCCGTTTTTCACTGCTTGTATTTCTCGAACTGTTAAGCCTGCTGCGACCAAACATAACCGCGATGGCGACCTGATATTAAAGTTCCTCTATCACTTGTATGCAGGAATCGGCCAACCTAAGGCCTGCCTTTGGTTCGTGGTTGGCGCTGACCTGGCTTTCAAATAAGGCTACTAAATTTTATCTGCACAATGTAGCCATGAATGCTAACAACAGAGGACAAAGAAATCAATATTCTGGTTATCTTCTTCATCATCTTCACATAAGTACGTGTCCACCACAACCCCAAAGTCCAACCTCGAAGCTACCACGCAAACCGTTGTCCTACTTTCTTCACGCCAAAGACTACTTTCAGCTAGGCTGGAACCACTTTCTCACCTTCAACAATGTCAGTACTGTCGCGTGTTTCTTTAAAAGAGTAATCGTCGATATTTTGAAGTGATCTTCACCCATCTAAATGCAAAGGAAGGTTTGCGTGCGCAGAAATGAACAAGTAAACAAATATAGCAAGACACAGCATTGAAAACAGTTTGATTGCACCCAAGTTTCTCGTAGACTAGCAAAGAGGACCTGGTGCTGTCGTTAAGTTGCGTCATTCACATCATATCATCTCCTCTTTACTCGACGTCGAGGTACCAGTATATTTTTCCGTCAGTCTGACGTCTATCAGCCTTGGACCTCATTGCCATTGGACAGGTGCCCCGAGGCGCGGTCGTAATTACCCGCCGCTTCACTGAAAGCCGCAACCTTCATAAACACAGCGGCGCGTTCCTTCCGCGTAGACTGTCACACTGCGTTATGAGCGATATACGACCACTGTCGTACAACGTCCTCCTAGACGTCAATGTGGCCTGTCACCTTCTTCCTTTCTCTTTCTGCACGACAGTGTCTGTAAAGACGCCGAAGGGCATCCTGGACAAAAGAGCGGCCTCGCATTTTCCCACCATGGCGATCGCTGTTCGATAATCAGGAGCTACAATGCTCCGATGGACGCCGACTACAGGGGTGCGCTTAGTTATCCGAAAATCTATGTCTGAAGGAATATCTGGCTTAAGTTTCGGTGTCTTAGATATTTCTTATCGGGTGAGATCAAAACTGAATTATTTTTGCAAGTTTACGAAAATCTTAAGGGTTGGTTGCAGAAACTGACACAAACGGCGCGCGTCACATCATCCTACTTGTGAGCTCTATCAAGTTTAGGCTTCAAGGGACACTAAAGGCAAATATTAATAATAATAATATGTGGGGTTTTTACGTGCCAAAACCACTTTCTGATTATGAGGCACGCCGTAGTGGAGGACTCCGGAAATTTTGACCACCTGGGGTTCTTTAACGTGCACCTAAATCTAAGCACACGGGTGTTTTCGCATTTCGCCCCCATCGAAATGCGGCCGCCGTGGCCGGGATTCGATCCCGCGACGTCGTGCGCAGCAGCCCAACACCATAGCCACTGAGCAACCACGGCGGGTAAGGCAAATATTAGGTCAAGCTCAAGTTATAGATTAGTGCTCGAGACTCTCTAAGCGCGTCAATACTATAGCGAACAGAGCCTTAGTAATAGAGAAATCAAGGTAAATGCAGGACATGGTTAGAGATTCCATAGGGACATTCAAGTACTTGCCGGTGACGAAAGCACTCCTCAATAGAATTCGGCCACTAGTATTATATCGTTTGTTACAAAAACGCTCCTTGTGTTGTATTACAAGACGAAATAAAAGGCTACTGGTCCAGTTCTATTCCATTACTTAGAAAAAAGAACTCATTGAAGTTACCCTTGACTACGACACGGACAAATGAAAGGTTTCATTTCCTCTCGACTCCGCGTCTCCCACGCTTTCGCGTTTCACTTGTTTCGTTATCGCGTCCTGCTGTGCGGGTTTTGCTGGCTCGCAAAACTCTTACGAACTGCAAGTAGCAGAGAATTGAACTTTCATGTGATGTCGTGGGATGCCCCGAACGATCTACGCCACTTCACGAAAAAGCAGCTGCAGCGGCGAATCCACCGCCATGATGAATGGATGTTAGGAGCGTCCCTTTGGAACGGGGTGGTGGGTTGCGCCACGTCCTGGCTCAGTACCGCTATCTGTGGGGCGCCGTTTTACTCACCGACGGCAGCAAATGGTAGTGATGGCGTATGCAACGTCATCACTTCCCCAGTCGGGGGGGCGGGAAATTTGAATTTCGAAAAAGGCATTCAGACCTTTCAGATGCCATTTTCTCTTAAACTAAATCTTGGCCCAAAACAAGCGCTACGAGTTTTCTGGTATGGTATTTAAACACTTCACGTCGACTTAGTATTTGCATCTGTGTCCCTTTAAGTGCTGTGATGGAGCGCTCTAGAAGGGCAGGCCACCTGTCTGGCCGCCCTTTCCCTTGTCGTGGTTACAGGAGTAGAGGATGGCAGTAGCCTTCCACGACAGCCCGCTCGCGCCACTGAAGACAACAGACACGTGACGAATTGCCTTAAATGCGTAGCCACCTATACTGCCACTACAGGTGTACTGGTTAGCGTGTCTGGGCTCATATTCAGAAAGAAGTTACTACGCTAGTATTGTTCGTAAGAGAAATTACCAACCAGCTTCGATGTTGAACACATATTTGGCAGTGGTCAGTCAATGGCAAACACGATTTACAAGTGAAAAGCTTTATGAATTCCGCCACTCCTCTGTACTGAAGCACGCAGTGAAACAACCGAGCATACCTAAATGTATTCACTGCAAGAAATACAGGCTATCAAGTGCATAATTCCTTTGATATAGCAAATAGTTTAGGACCACCCGCCGTGGTTGCTCAGTGGCTATGGTGTTGGGCTGGTGAGCACGAGGTCGCGGGATCGCATCCCGGCCATGACGGCCACATTTCGATGGAGGCGCACTGCGAAATCACCCGTGTAATTAGATTTAGGCGCACGTTCAATATCCCCAGATGGTCGAAATTTCCGATGTCCTCCATTACGGCGTGCTTTATGATCATAAAGTGGTTTCGGCACGTAAAACCCAATATCTTTCTATTAAATAGTTTACGAGAAGCCTTCGGCTACTCGCAATACACTGAGAATCATCGCCATTGCTTTCGGGAGAATTCTTTTCATAAGCTCGCCCTTTGTTATTCCTTCTCATTTTTCTATAATGGTCACCATTACCGTTTCCCAGGCGTCACACCTTCTCCTTACGTAATACCCCGCAATTCGGCTTTTGAAAGTTTAAGAAATGCTGATGAAGGTTTAGATGAGGGTTATAGGGTAACAGGATATCGTAGTCACCGGCTGTTAACTAGTGTATAAAAATCACTTGTTTATAATATTTCAACATTTCCGCAATACTTCACATATAATATACAAATACGAGGGAGCTCCAACATGAGCAACTATAAAAAAAGAAACAGCGAATATGCGGAATATGCAAAGGTCCTGAAAGACAACAGCACATTCAACAGGAACGCATCAAAACAGGTAGTTGCTACGAAATGCGAATTTTCGGCCATTGCATTCCACTCAACTATCATTCTCGCAAAAAAATAGGTACTTGAAGGCGTTGGTACCTGCAAACATTTCTTTCGTGCAACGTGTACGCTTATGTACGGAAAATCTAGATGAGTATTTAAGTATGTAGTTGCCAGTTGTATTCCAACCTTAGAGAAGTGAAGTTGGCAAAATGTTTTAATATTGTTTCTCAACTGATGAGGTGAGCGGACTTTATTGCCAAACCTAGGTGCCGCGGGCACTGGTAATAAATCTCTGCAGAAACTCAAGTCATTACGCTCAGATAAGGCAAAGGTACCGCGCAGATGGGCATTAGCGCTACAATAGCACTGTAATTGAGGTCAGACTTAATTGGAGCATAACAATGATTGTTTCTTATGCTATGAAAAAGAAACGGCAAAGCGTACTCTGCACAATAATATAGGTTGTCTTGCATGACCCGTTTTCCGCAAGCTTGGGAAAGAACTTATACAAGGATTCCTTTTTTTACGCGGCACCAAATCTTTCGATATCCTTGTGGCAGACAGCGCAATTGTAACCCTTGAATTCAATTACTCGATGAAACGCGCTATACTTCTGCGAGAAAAGAAAGTGCCTAATTGAATTGTTACCGTGTGCTAATTAACATTCTATTTATTTATTATACAGGACATATTTCGATATATGAAGTGCCGTAAATGAGCTTGCAAGGCATATTGACTTACAAATTTTGGGACAGCCAACCCGAACTACGTCTTCCTTTCTATGCATCCTTTCTCTTTCTCTCTCTCACTGAGAATGGCACCAATTTTCATATATGCAACGTCAAACTGCGGTAAGATGGCACTGTTGCTCAACTTTTTTATTCGTGAAAACGAATTTTTATGCATTGAAGCACAAGAGTAACTGCAACGCCAATGTGTTTTGTCGGGCACCGGCTAGAGATAATAAATTGACATTTTGGTCATAAAATAACTTAATAGCAACACAATTGGAGCAATTATGTAAGTTATTCAATCAAACATTTTAATTTCCCTCAGAATTCGTGGCCGTCTCATTGTGTAATGTAGTTCAACTGGTTGTAATTGTGCTATCTGCCACATACATTTTTTTTTCAGTAAGCTGGAAACACACCCTTTATATGTTTTCATAACTTCGTTAGGTCCAACTGCGGAGCTTGTGACAACAGAACGCCTCCAGTTACACCATGTTACTTTTACAGAAATTAACATTTGTTGAATGATACAGAATAAATAAAATGTAGCAAAGAAAACAGGCATGTGCTTCAGGCGCATCGTCAAAGCGCCGCTCAAACCCGCCGTGGTTGCTCAGTGGCTATGGTGTTGGGCTGCTGAGCACGAGGTCGCGGGATCGAATCCCGGCCATGGCGGCGGCATTTCGGTGGGGCCGAAATGCGAGAACACCCTTGTACTTAGATTTGGGTGCACGCTAAAGATCCCCAGGTGGTCGAAATTTCCGGAGTCCTCCACTACGGCGTGCCTCATAATCAGAAAGTGTTTTTGGCTCGTAAAACCCCATCATTTAATTTTTTTAAATCCGTCGCTCGAGAACAGAGCTCGCGTGCTCGGTGCCCGGCGCTTGATCAATAGACCTGCATGTGTGTCGTGCGACGTTCTGGCTTGTTAATTAAACCGCGTTACACAGTAAGGACAACGATAGCACACTACAATACTAAGCACAACAAAACATTAGCCACTTAGACATACAGGCATGAATATAAAGCGGGATGCATTATCTTTTCTAGCTTATGAAGTCTCCTCTCACAGCCTAGCGGGATAATTCACTATTGCAGGGGCACACTTTACTCATACAAATCCAGTTGATATGCATATTTAGTGCCGCTTTAAAGTAGGCAAGCTATTCCTTTAAAAAAGCGACAATGGGAGCTTTCAGTTTCCTTCATTTCTTTTATTTTATCTTTGTACAATGCAATATGGTAAAAATGTCTCAGCAGACGTGGTAAAAGGCCTTAAAAGGGCTTGATTTGGCTATGCCTCCGTGGCAGCAACAGCAGCGTCTCAGCACAAGTACATCCTAAACCGCCGCACAAAATACAGATATGTCGAACATAGTAGAGGAATTTTACAAAAGTGATGAAATATCTTTGCCTCTCATAAAGGCAAAAACAGAAAGGTAATCAAAGAATACTATACACGGGCCATAGCATTGACAGGAGGAAACGCTGGAACAAAGAAATATGGACTACAGAATAATTTTATTCAATGTACTCGTACCAATCGTCGAATGAAAGTGGATATTTTCGTTTTCTTTTCCTTTCGTTTATTTAAGCATAATATAACATTTCTTAGTCTTACAAATAATGAAATTTGTAGACAGCAACATATACCACACCACAATAAATTTCTCTGCCAGGGAATACGAGGCAAAATGCGTATTTATGACACCTGACATTATATATATATATATATATATATATATATATATATATGTAATGAGAAGCCAACAAACACTGACACCAAGTACAACATGGGGGAAATTGCATGTGCTTAATAAAGGAAATAAAGTAATGATAAATTAATGGGAATTAAAGTGGATGAAAATACAACTTGCCGCAGGTGGGAACCGAACCCACAACCTTCGCATGTCGCGTGCGATGCTCTAACAATTGAGCTACCGCAGCGGCGTTTCCCCATCCACTTTTTTGGGTATTTATGTGTACTAGTAGAACCCTGGGAGTGTTAGCCAGCGCCCCCACTCACAGACCTTGGCGGCGGACGTGGAACGTCTTTTTTGCCGCAGGCGTCACGAGAACGTGATCTTTTCGGGTGAAGGCAACTGGTAAATAAACCCACATATGCTACCTGAAGGCATCAATGTTGCCGGATTCGAGACCCTCGGAATGTAATAAACGAGAAGAAAGGGGGTTAACCGAGGGACCCGATAATTATTAGTCATATAATGAGAAGCCAACAAACACTGACACCAAGTACAACATAGGGGAAATTGCATGTGCTTAATAAAGGAAATGAAGTAATGATAAATTAATGGGAATTAATTCCAATTCCCATTAATTTATCATTACTTTATTTCCTTTATTAAGTACATGCAATTTCCCCTATGTTGTACTTGGTGTCAGTGTTTGTTGGCTTCTCATTATATGACTAATAATTATCGGGTCCCTCGGTTAACCCCCTTTCTTCTCGTTTATATATATATATATATATATATATATATATATATATATATATATATATATATATATATATATATATATATGTATATATATATATATATATATATATATATATATATATATATATATAACAGACACCGAACTGCAGCCACTTACACTCCTACCTTCGTCATTAAGTCTAATACCTACTGTACGGCTGGCGTAACACGCACCTGAGATACCCATAATTGCACACAGTCTACAAAGGAAACGTCCAAATAACGATAAAGCTCGCAGAATACAAAATACATTGAAACAGAGAAAAAACAAGAGTATTACAATAAAGAATTTGCATCACGCATTCAGTTATTTCGCACTCCACTCACCCGGAGGAAACGTCTAACCTATTTTTTGAACGAGAACAATGGCTCAGATTTTAATGCGATAACGACTGATTTTGCGTAAGCATTCACAAATTTAGACTGGCACCCATAAGATCTCCTAAACATATTCTTAACGTATCCTGCATCTCATTGCGCACTGTCTTAAAGTGAAAGGACGCAAACGCTATTTTATTTAATTTAATCTCAGCGTATATACGCTTTCCAAGGCTTTGGCGAATTATGCTCGTAGTCGATACGATGCGACATTTTTAGAAGAAAGGTGAGATTTGCTCCTATGTCTAGAGGCTACAAACCCTATCGCCTTCTTCTATAGCACGTGCAGCCTGTTTAGATTACCCTTGGTTACAGAAAACTGCGCTCATTTTTCAGAAGCGTTTTACAATATAGTAAACTCTAGCCACCATCAGACAATTAACACATGCATACAAAAGCTGACTGGAACACTCTGACAGCAAATTTGAAATTGTACCTATGGCAAAATGTTATTGGCGCTGTTATAGGATTAAAATACCGCATTAACTCGCGCGAGCCGCCGCCTCCTTTCCACTAGGCGCGTGTGTAGGGCGCAAAAGTGACAGCGCTTACTCAATCTTCATACCATCGCCATCAGGAGTTGCGTGCTTGTTCCGTAACGAAGAGAATAAGCCATAAAGTCAGAAACATCTATTCGTGCCGCCGGCCGTACACGATGCCGACGCAACGTTTCCCGTCCTTTCGCACGCGCTCGCAGAACGTGGCCTCGGGGCAAGCAAAAGTGAGCGCCCCGATCAGGTGCTGCCAACAAACGTCCCTCGCCCTCTCCACGCATCGTCTGGAGGCCGCCGCTAGCCCTAATCCTGCGGTAACGTTGCGCGTCGCGCCGCAATTCTTTCTTCGAGTTGTGGTGCCCGCCGGCGACCCTGCAGCGGAAGCGTCGTTTGCATATTCATGAGTGTTTCCTCGCTCTTTTATGCCTCGCGGGCGTTTCGTGCGTTCAATTGTTGTGCGCAACAGACGTCAAAACAAGCATCGTTTAAGTAACGACTTCAGTAATGTGCCGCTCGCAGGCAACCTTGTATGTCAAGGAATAAGCGAAGGTGCAGGTTGACCCACGGCTGGCGTCATCATGTGAGTGCGCGGCATTGTGCTCAGCGCAGCTCCAGGAACAGCAAGTGCCGAAAACTATGCGCATGCGCGAAATACCGAATCGGTGGCGCGTGCCGCGTGTCGTCTGCTACCGAACCATCCTGTCCCTCCGTCAAGTGCAACTTACATAATAAAGGTTTCGTTTCGTGCACTGCCACCAACGAGTCGTACGAAGCAAAAAGTGCTTCTACCTTGCAGAGTACTATATTGCTAGAAACCAGCGGCAAAACTACTTTTTAGAGTATTTTCATTTTCGCGATGGCTGCTTTACACGACGAATCGGATGCCCCAGCCATTCAAGGGACTGACCACGACGTATCCCGTGATCACCGTGCCATGTCGTGCATAAAAATGCCAAAAACAAGCTGTGGATCAGTGGCTATGGTGTCAGGCTGTTGAGCACGAGGTCACGGGATCGAATCCAGGTCACGGCGGCCGCATTTCGATGGGGGCGAAATGCGAAAACACCCGTGTACTTAGATTTAGGTGCACGTTAAAGAACCCCAGGTGGTCGAAATTTCCAGAGTCCGCCACTACGGCGTGCCTCATAATCAGAAAGTGGTTTTGGCACGTAAAACCCCCTAATTTGGTTTTTTCATTTTTTGGCACCCCATCTCTGTCCGCGAAACGAATGTGTTTTGGTCTGTCAGCGTTAATAGACAGCTTTAGAATAGCGTTTGTCACCTCACGTGTGTTAAAAATAAGCGCTTTTGCGGGACGTTACGCTGCATGTCTTTTCAAGTCCTTTAGTTTGCCGTACCGGGACGCAAACGTGAGAAAGACATTATAAAGCAGGGCTCCGTCTGGTTCCTCATGACAAACGTATCCAAGTGAAGACATTAGCCATTAGTAACAATTCTATTGTTGCTATGCGAACACGTCTCGTTAGGCCTACGGGCGCTGAAATCGCCGAACTAAGAAATTGGACGCGATATGCGCTCATAACTAACGTTTAAGGTGAGTTTAGAGAAAGCAAAAGCTCATTTCAATAGTTACTTCTGATGAATGGGAGTGAAAGCGTAGCCATTGCGAGGATCAACGCTGAAGCGGGAGCCATGGGTGCCACCATGTTCTTAAACGCTATTTCTTTGCGCCCGTAAACATTGCGAACGTTAAACTCGCCAGATAACGTACGTTATCATAGCGCACGTAAACCACAGAATCCCAATAACGTTCAGACCATGTGAAGTGATGCCAACGCTAATTCTTTACGTACTTAGCGCGTTTACGTTCGACTCCAAAAGCCAAACTAAAACTGACAAATATCAAAACGTGCAGCTTGCATGAGACTAAGAGATTCGATTTGGCCAGCACTCTTCTAGAAATTGCTTCTTTTCCGTTCTAGGAGCCTCCAGGTGGCAGGCTAGCGAATCGCAACTTTTCTTCTCTAAATCGCGTTCGTGGAAACAGTGGCTCGTGACCTGAGTGGAGTAAGTAGAGGGCCGATTCGATAGGTGACGTGGCGAGGCGTGCGCCGCATTTTTGCTGTTCCGCGCATGCGCCTTGCCTTTCGCCGCTTCCAGCTCCTGTCGCTGCGCTGAGCAACTGAACTGAGCAGGAACCGTACGCTCACGGGTTACCTCTAACAGTGGAACCACCGATACATCAGCCGGAGGAGTTATTCAAATGACCTGTCTATTATCGAGAGATTGGCATCACACTTTTCTCATCCCCATATCTCGTTACCCTCACTGTTCCCATTATATTACCCCACGTTTTCGTAAGCGATATCACAATCGTCACCAGCCTGTTATTACGTCGAAGCTGTATATGGCTAAGATCCCGGGATTTTTTCACGCTAGTCACGTCGACAGCAAACCCATTTGGCTGATCCCGGAGGCCATGCAGGGTCAGAAGCAATAACTCATAGCCCCCCAAAGTAGAGGCGTGAATCGAACATGAAAAACAGTTTTCGTTTCAGTACAAAACACACGAATAAAAGAAGCCGTCAAACCGCATGAGTGATCTTCGACGTACGTAGCCACCAATCCCTCACAGGAGGTCGTTGCCGGATAAGTAAGCGTTGACATCACATAACTGGAAACAAAGCAATGGTTCACCCACTTCTTGGAGACTTTCGCCTCAATTATTCAAAGATTCGATTCAACCAGCCATCGTACGTTGGCCATGCATAAATTTACCTGCGGCCAAAAAGATTTCCCAAATAAAAACTAAAAACGAATGCATGTATCATAGCGACCACAAAGCAGTTATAGCTGCATTATGTAAGTAAGTATACAGTATGCAAGTACATTAACTTAATCGAAACGTTTGTTTGTGTCATACATTATATGACGAACAATGTGCGTGATAGGCGCACATCATGGAATCAGTGTTTTAGAAGTTTCCCTACATAAGGCGCAACATACGCATATCTGCAGCTTCGCTGACCAGCCACCTTCATGGGATTTGATGGCTGCAGATATTGTTATGTCCACTGCAGGATGAAGATCACTCCCAGCGATCTCCAATTACCCCTGTATTCCGCAATAGTTGACTAAAACTTGCGCCTGCTAATTTTCTAATTTTATCATCCCACATAATTTTTTGCTATACGCGACTGTGCTTCCCTTTCCTTCGCACCCATTCTGTAGCTCTTCTGGTCCACCGATTAACTCCCCTACGCATTACATGGCCTGCCCAGCTCCACGTTTTCTCTTAATGTCAACAAGAATATCTGCTATTCCCGTTTTCTCTCTGATCCACACCGCTCTTCCTTTCTCTTCACGTTATGCCTAATATTTCTCGTTTCGTCGCTACTTGTGCGGTCTTTAGCTTGTTCTCAAGGTTCTTTATTAACTTCCAAGTATCTGCCCCGTATGTTGGCACCGGTGGCGATATAAAAGTCCACTATTTTCATTGTGATAATGATAATTTATTGGCATATGCTCTGAAACAGGGTGGGGTCAAATCGGCACATAGCCTGAATGAATTACTCATTTGTGCTATCAATGATTTACCTTCAAGCATCCTTGTATCTTTAATCTTATCCATCGACATTGTACCGCTTCCTATGCCTATAATGGAGACGGTCATAGCAGTCCCTTTCCTACTCTTTTTTCACCGAAACTCCAAACGTCTCTTGCTTATCTCGAGTGCTGACCGGTTGAGACTTCCGTCTACTTTAAATCCAAAAGCTTCTCGAAGCTGTACATTAGGTACCGTTCTCGCTGGGTAATCGCTTCACATTCCATTCGGATGGGCTGAGTGGCCTCCAGGTTTTTGCTTCAGCATACACATTCCTCATTTAATTCCCAATATTCGCTCCGGTATATTTTCGTCCTTAAGCAACCAGTGTGACCTTTAAGCAGCAAGGCACTTCCCTTCGTGCTATCGCACATATTTCCCATTCTAATTTCTTTTTTCTTATTCTTGTAAATCTCCATGGTGTCTTCCGTTTCCATTCATTGCATCCAATTCCCTCCCTCTGTTTTTCTCACTTTCTTTCTGATTGCTCCTGATTGTCTACCTACCCTTTCAACTACCCTGTACTTGGCTACCGACTTTCTTGGCCTCTTCCTGTATTCTGTGTCCATGTTTTTAAAATACAGATACTTGTGCACTTCAGCCACCCTTTTATTTTGATCCATGTTGCAGAGTCTTTATTCAAAAATAATTTTGCTCTGTACTTCTCTAACTTCAAACGAAACTTAACCCATGTCCCCTTGCACTGCCTCATGTGTGGTCTTTGCCGTGGGCTCCCAAAGCCAACGGGCACACCGATCTTTGGTTAACTTCGAACCCCGGCAATATATCCGATTTTACGAACACGATAGAATTTCCGAACTTCAGCCTTGGCACCATGACTTGTTTCCAGATCCCACGCACCACCTCATATTTACTACTGCCCCAGAGTGTCCTATATATTATTAGTGCTGCATTCCGCTTCCCTTTCGTTTTCAGGTTATCTTGGTGGGTGCTTGAGTAAGTCTTTCCTTCGTTCATGTATACGCCGAGGTATTTACATTGCTTGACTATGGGCTATGACTTGCTGTTGAATCGAAACCACGTAGTTACTCGCCTCTTCATTGAAGGTCATAATTCCCGACTTATTTGTGCTAAATTTAAGGTCTAGCTTTGCCGTTGCGTTGCCACACACATTCGCCAGCGTCTGTAAGTCTCTTGCATTGGCCGCTAGTAGCACTTTGTCATCCACATACAGAAATACGGTATCAGTTATGTTGTACAATTTGTCTTTACGTGTGTATGATAAATTAAATCTCAATATACTGTTTTCCAGTGGTCTTCCAACGCACTTAACAAAGCGTGAAGAACAGTACAGACAGAGGGCATTCTTGCTTCAGTCCTTGGTGAATTTCCACCGCGTGATCACAATGTCAATCTCCCCATACAATGTTTACTCGGTCGTCCCTATATATCTGTCTCAGCGGCTCCACAGAAGCGTCATCTATGCCTTCGTGCTTGAGAATTTTCCATAATGACTTCCTGATTAGGGTGTAGTGGAAATGTACAGAAGTGCTATTCATGACGGTCTACTCTGAACCACAGAAATCTCTATGCACTGAGTTAGAAAAAAAAACTCAGTGCCCTTCCACTCTGTGAAGGATAGCCAGCGCAGCTGTGTATGTGGACCCCTTATTGACGAACTGCACCTCCGACGCGGGTCGGCTCGGCATTGCACAATCTTCGGGATCGTCCCTCGTATGGGGAGTGCTTAACACCTGCTCAACCTCCACCGGGGGTCGGGCCGGTATTGCACTATCTCCGGGATCGGCCCACATATGGGGAGCTTTTTGCTTACGACAGGAAAATTTCCTTGGAGGGCAGAGGTACACAGCTTCGCTGTAAAATATTGTCCTACGATCACCTGCCTGGCCTGAACCTATTCTGCAGTTCCCCCAGTACATAATTTGTTTCCGTCCATTTCGACAGCTTTAATTTTATGGCTTGCATTTCCATTCCATATAGCACCAACGTTACTTTAACTCGTAAGAGCTCGTCCTATCGTTATCACATTGGCCTTTGTAGATGAGGTTCATCTTGCTATCGCGCCACCTAATTGGAATTTTCTTTGTCTTAATAATTTGTTCAATGGATCATCGGATCATGCGACGGCGTTATTAGGGACATTTTCTTCTGCCTTTTTCCAATAAAGGTTCCCATGGTAAATTTTATCTCTCATGCTTCTCTGCTGATGCTGGATCTGTCTCAGTACGAACTGTGCTTTCTTGTATGCCGAAGTTAGCCCTAACAGTGTCTTTGATATGCCGCAGTGCATCATCTCCTACAAAGATGTTACCGTCTTCATCCCTTTTAGCCGCCTGCAAATTTTATTTGGAACTCCGAGTGCTCTCACATGGTTCCAAAATATTCTTGGCGCTCCTCTATCTCGTTTGCCAATCTTTTGCACCCAGCGTTCACTTCTGTATTTAATTTTCTCTCGGGCGTACTCACTCGCCACCATATTCTTTTTCTCGGTATTTGCTCCATCTGAGGAGCGCCTTTTCTCCATGTAATGCCAGCTTTTGGCTTCTAGATGGTCCCCGGGCGCCTGCTTACTCTCTTCTATAGCTTGCTTTACTTATTTGTTCCCCCACTTCCGTGGTTTCCTCTTTCGAACCCAGCAGTTTTTTTCTCTCTTATGTGTGTTATCTCGTTCAGCATAACGCCTACCAGGTCCTTCTATTCCCAGACTGTTGTTGGAAACGCCTCCATTCTCTTCTCTATGCTTTCTTGCAATCTTTTTTTGCTTTTTATTCATCTTTAGAAATACATGTGCTATTGGTTCACGTTTTGCGCCAGTATCTCTCCCAGATTTAAGGTTAAACGTTTAAGGTCGCTACCCAGTTTCGGAGACTAAGGCGTAGTCGATACACAACTGCCTACTTCCGCTATGCCCCGTTGCCTGTCCATGGCACCTATTCTCCCTGTTAACTTCTAAACGCCTCGATACACCGCGCTGATCCAGCACTAAGGAACCGTTGTAATCAGCATATCCGTTTAAATCATTCACGTGCGTGTTCATATCCCACTAAATCAACTGGCCCGATTTCTTCAACTCAATAATATCGCTTCTAATGCACTCAATCAATTCCTTATCTTTATCTCTGCTTTCACTTAACTGTCCATAGGTAAGCTACTCCCAGCCACGTCTACATCCGCAAGCAGCGCCAATCACACCCAAACACCGTTTTTTGGATAAAAGGGTGTAATGTATTATGTTTACTTTC
This sequence comes from Dermacentor albipictus, assembly GCF_038994185.2. Lineage (NCBI taxonomy): Eukaryota > Metazoa > Arthropoda > Arachnida > Ixodida > Ixodidae > Dermacentor > Dermacentor albipictus. The sequence continues at coordinate 29,781,830 of NC_091824.1, forward strand.
AATGTAACACCCGGCCCTCATGTAGTTCCCTCGGGCCTTTCAGGTAAGAATAAAATAAAAGATAAATAAAGACCTTTGGTGACAGACCCATAAGACCGCTATTTTTTTTTTTTTGAGAGTGTAAATTATTTGACATTGCGGGCTTGGTTTAACAAAGGAAATTACTTCAGGTGACTGCACCATACGAGACGCGTGCAGCGATGTTGATTAATTTTTCTAACGCTCACAATTCTTCTCTACTGAATGTGGGAACCTAAGCCCGAGCATAACGGCAAACTTTATTGCAAAATTATTCGACATGCAATCACAGCTTCCATCCGGTAAATAATCACTGCGTAACTGAAAGCTTTCGCGTATGTCTGCAGTTCAGAAACGGAGTTTCCAGCTCCTTAAAACAGAGTTGTATACTGCAGAGCCAAAAATCATGCTTACGAACAAGAAGTCACAAAATATAAAGCAAAATTAGCTACCGTGCGAGAATTCTGAACAGTAGCATATTTAAAATAGCGAACTCGTTGTTTGTTTCTTTCGTAGCACTTCAGTTTTTATGATCACGCCCACGCGCGTCCGAATGGTATTCACTGATAACCAAGGTGAACCTATAATTTACGCATTGAATATTCATAAATACCTTCATTTAAAGCATTGCAAACGCGGCGTCGGCGACACTTGATGTGGAACTACGGTTCTCCTTACAACAGTCCAAAAACACGCACTCTTTTCAGGCATTCTTCCCAAATCATGCGATGAAGTAGACTGACGTTCTTCGTGCCAGCTGTGCGTAGAAAGGGTGGTCATTTCGTAAAGACGCCTGGCACTGTAGATAAAGGTGTGCAGGTTTACACTGCCAGTTGTTAAGAAGGCATGGTGAGATCGCGAAAACGCCTCAATCGCCCACTTTTGGATTTCTCTATATACACCCGCTTCATGTTCTATAAAAATTAAGTTAAACTTATGAACTGGTTCTTATGCATGAACACTCTCGCTCCGGCAAAGTTTTGATATTAACATTAAGCATCTTTGGATCGAGCCATCTGCGGCCATGAGAGATTTATCGGCATGGCGCCAACGAGTGTGCCCTCATTCGCACCGCTGACTGTGCAGTGATTTCCCCTTGACCCGAGCTCAACTCGCCGGAGGAGTACAATCAATCCTAACTCGCTCGCCAGGGTTCCGGGGAAGTTATCTTGACCCTGGCAGTTCTCGAATCCGAGGAGGGTATAGAGCAACAGAAAGCGAAAGGTACACAGCTCGTCGCCTTGTTGGTCCTGCCACCGAAGAAGCTCCGGCAGCTTTCAAATCACGGAAAGTGAAAGAGCCGCCGCGTGTGAGACGTGGCTGAGGAAAAGGGTGCTGCTGACCAACCAGTGCCAGCGCACGCAGGAAGCCTAGACGAGTGGGCTCGAGCCAAGCTCTCACCGGACGCGGAAGGAGGTCGACGCCTGCCCGCTTCCGGACCACGAGATAGAGGATTGTCGTCGCTGGAGCTTCATTTCACGAATCCGGCACTGCCGGTTATTGCAGTACCTTCCGTGCACTTTGCCAGCACCGCTCAGTTCGTCCTCCCGCGGCCTCGTGAACCATCTTTATATTGCCGGCAACCCAGCAATGGCATCACCCGCCGTGCTCAGCTCAGTCGCTGTACCCTACTGCTGATGAGAACAAGGTCAACGATTCGATTCCTTGCCGTGGCAAGCCAAGTTTCTTTCTGCGGCTTAGAAATGAGAAATCGTAACGAAATTAAAGGAATGCTCACATACTATTTTTGAGACTTCTTTGTTCTTTAATTGGAGGTCCTCTGCCTCTAAATCCCTGGAAGAAAAGTACTGCCAACACACACAGCGCCCTAAATGACAAAATATTATAACCATTCTACAGCTAGTTTCGCTTTCGTTTCCACTGTGTGCATACATTTCAGGCACCAAAACAAGTGGCCTTCGTTCTGGAGGGAAAGGCTATATAAGCTTATTATGCGGATCAGTCTGTCTATACACTGTGGGCTCGACTCCCACCGAAGGTCTAGGGTTCGACCGCCTCCGATAGGCATGGGTACGATTGCCCTAATTAACTGTATCTTAATTAATGGGGCTTTAAATTACTTCGCCTTATTCAACACCAAGATCGCGGGTTTGACTACCGCCAATGGCCGTGGGTGGATGTCAATAAAGAAATAAATATGCTTACAATTCTTAAACTACGAAAATAGCAAAAAAAGAAGAAGGAAAACTATTTTAGAACTTGGAGGATGCTTAAGCTTCGCTTTTAAGAGTGGAAAGCGACAGCATTCAAAGGTCCCTGGCTGCTTCTCACGCTTCCCGGCAACTGCAGCTTACGTAACGGTGATGTTTACCGTCAAACGTTGGCGGTGAACGCGAAGCACGAAGGCGAGATTTCTGGTAGAAACGCGGCCTCTCGCGGGGGCCAACTCCACAGGTAGTAGCCGCGCCAAAACATTACATTAGTTTGGTCTTTCCGTTAATGTTTCGCACTTTGAATATTTAACTCGGAGGAGATTTATAATAAAATGCATGCAACGTTGGTGTTTTCTTTCATGACGTTTGTTTGTGGGCGGTCATTCTCGAAATTCCGTGGAATAACTTCGTCAAAAATGTAAGACAAGGCATGAGCAAATTCATTGATAGAATTATTGGAAATATAACCCGCCTGTACCACGTGTGATATAGCAAGGCGTGGCATAAAGGCTACATGTAGCTAAATATATACAGGAATTTTCGCTCACGAACTACTCCGCCGACGCCGGCGCTGATGGCGACACCGACAATAGATTTTCTGCTACATGGGGCCCTTAATGCTGCCGCATATAAATATACAAAATGTTTCTAGTATAATTGCCTATAACCCTAGAAAATTTCAACATTCTACGTCATCAGGAACATGAGCTACCGAAAATGTTTTGTGCCAAGTACAAACTGTCTCTTGCTGTTGTCTCGAATATTGTCAGAACTTCACACTCTGCAGGTCGCGCAGTTAGAAATGTTAGCCATATAATGCAGAGACTGGTTATGATGCGCCTATAATATTGCCAACATCTTTATGGCACAAGAAATTAGCGGTCTGTCAAGAGGCAGAAAACAAAACTCGCCACCGAACAGCCGTCAACAGATGAGCCTGGTTTAGCGGATTTACGTTGTCCAAGACAAGCTACCATGATCTGACATCTTCGACAGAATCCCGGCTATTATCACTGATATGTTACAACTGTAGCAAGAATATCGTGAAACTTCATCGCTAACTTACCGGATTGCCTGCCGTCTTTGTTATTACCAGGTGCACACCTATCCGGACTCGCGAACAATGGTCGCACATACAAAAAAATTACCTACTCAGAAAAGCCGGCAGATCCCATGCCCTGTGGGTAGCGATGTTATGCAAAGCAGTGGGCGGGGTCCAAGGAGTGTCCAAGCTAACGAAACGATCGTGAGAGCACCAGAACGTAGGTGGCTCTTTCATCACCTACATGGCACACATTTCATGGCATACATGCAATCGCCTATCATTTGTTTTCTTCATCCACTCTTGTTAAACTATGCTAATTTTGGTACATGCCAAGTTAACGAACCGACCATGAGAGCACCAAGATCTAGACGGCTATTTCGTGACCTACATGAAACGCATGTCATGACAATAAGTTCATGACCTATCATTTATGTTCGTCATACATTGTCCTCGTACTGTGTCACCTTTGCTGCATACGAAGTTAACGGAACGACCACGAGAGCACCAGCACGTAGACCACTAGGCAGCTACTGTAAAAGTGAGAAAGGTTCGCCAAGAAACGCTTCGCATTTAAAACGGAAGTATAGTCCTTGCACTACGTTGTAGAGGGTACAGCAGGTTCCTACAGGCACCACATACCTTAAATCGGGCAAGTCGTGTGTAGGTCACGTGTGACCCGTGCTCAATGGCCGTGGTGAGGAAAGAGTTAACCAGCACATCTGTAGAGTAGTAGCGAAGGTAGACAGCACTTCAAGAGCTGTAATAGTTGGCCTTCGGTGACGGCACTGCCCTGAAACTTTCGCTTGCCAGTGCTCAATATTAACAATGCCGTGTTCTCTTGTGTTTGTTCATTTCGCATCATTTATACCGAGTGTGTTGCGTTACATGCACGATACATCTCGCCACTGCATGCACCTTTATAGATACATACTAGTCGCTGCTGTTCGTGCGCCGACAGGTGAGTAATCTTTCCAATCGATAGAGTGACAGCACACTTCCTTTGAGTCGGCGCCCTCGTATGAGCGGTACAATTTCAACAGCACACCACCGACCCCGAAAACAGGCAAAAGAGCGAAAGAGGCAAAGAAAGATAGTCGCTTTAATATAGTTAATCACAGAGTATGCACCCACATCATGTAAAGGAAGGCAGTGCTGTCGTCATATAAACGGCAGCGCCAGAAGTCCACCCCTACGCGACCGCGTGAAATTAATGACGCGCGGACCACATTTCGGTCGCTTTAATATTGAGCGCAGTCGTTCCGGCCCTGGTCACTGTATAGAGGAGCACTGCTAAGATATGTCCATCCAGCCACGCCTCCCAGTGTACTACTGCCCGCTGCTGTGTGCAGTTTGAATTATGCACTGGTGCCGAGTGCATCCACGCTTTCTCGACGCTTTTCTTCCAGCTCAAGCATCGTACCTGCTGCGCCGGTCGGAGCGTTCCCGTGGGTCTTCCTATACTTTGCGCTGTTTCGTTGGACGCTGCCGTCCATGTTTGTCCTTGTCACAGCCAGGCGGGCCGAAATTGAGGCCGCCATTAGCGTTCCGCGAAAGGAGGGCTTGCTTGCTCTCACGAATGATAGCGCTTCCCCACGTCCTCCTTGCCCCCGTGCCCCTGGGTTGTCGCGGATGAGTAATGCACACTCTATAAACAATGCAGCCTCGACCAGCGGCCCTAAATTCATTTATGGGGAACCCTCGTGCTTGCCAGCGTGTGAGGAAACGCGTGGTGTCCAGTGTGCTCGATGTCTTGGCTCGTTAAACACGGAACGTGACTGCTCGAACGCTTTTACTGCCACCGAGCACAGCTCTGCGCGCGAACAGCTCATGACCGCGTCGCTTAGCTCTGAGGCGTTGACGCGCATTTCCCTTTCGGACCAATGTTTCTCGCTTGGGGCTCAACGAGTGGAGGTTGCGCCATTTTGGAAGCGGTTAAAGCACCTGCCACATTAAAGCATAAGTCTGTCGGAATAGAGCAGCTCTTCTTGGTAACATATCCTCCTGAGACCCGGTATGTATTTTGGTGCGCGGATTTTTCCCAAACTTCCAGAATAAGTCAGCAGGGTTGAGAAGGGGCAAAGTGTTAAATATTTTTTCAACAGTCCTGATAGTTTCAGCTCAGCGCGATGTCCAATATATTGGACACTGGGATGCTATCCGGTCTTTTTTCACCCAGCGTCCATGTAATGACGTACCAGTGATATTGCGCTGAAACTCGTGTGCAAAAATATTTTAATAACTCTAAAGGCAAAGTAGTGAATAAAGTACATAAAAGGAGCATTCCTCTGCTCAACGAAAATTTTGCTCTTGTGTTCACTTCCTGTGGGCAATTTCAAAACACCTTTGTGTCCTTGGTGAAGGAGAAGAGCTGACATTTGGTGCAAAAAAACTCTATTTTCATGTCGCAGCCCTGTAGTCTGCAACGGGCAGCGTTTGCAGTGTGCCAGCATTGAGCAGTGGGTAGTGCTCTTTTCTTAGGGTTCTCGAGGAGACAGTCGAGCGTGCTTTGATGGCGGATGACACTCGGCTTCATTCTCACTCTCCGTTTTATCCTGCTTCATCCCGTGAGCCACGAGAGTCTCAGCAACAGATTGGCAGAACTGCATATATTTGAGTATTTCTTTCCACTGTTTCTTTAGGGAGCGTATGTCCCGCGGGTACTGCACCCAGGAGTTGATGAGGGCAATGTCGAAGAGATGAAAGATGAATCTGATTGTCCACTTGTTGACGCGTGCTTTTATCCTGTAGTAACTTTTCATTCGGTCTGCATTGTCAACACCGCCCATGTTGACGTTGTACATGCGCACAATATCTGGTAGAGGGATATCGATATGTTTTTCCCTCACGAGACCACCTGCGACAGGTGTCTTGTGGGTCCCAGCCACGGAATGAAAAAAGAAAAGTATCGGCTTAATTCATCACACACGCGAGGCCGGTCCCCTAAAGAAAAAAAGAGACGCGATTTTGTCCACAAGCCACTAAATGCTAACACTACTCGTCTGCTGTTCATAACAAGGCCATCACAAAAGCCCCGTAAAAGAAACCGGGTTGAGTCCTAGCGTCCAACGTAATGGACACGCGAAATCAAAGGAAGCGTAAGATAAAGCAAGCGCGCGAACAGTTTAAATTCCGTATTCTGCGCGTAGGCTGTTGTATTAACTTTATTATAAAATCAAATATATGCCCTGAAAGCAGGTAGAAATACGAGAAACCATGCTTGCTTCTCCGGCAGTTGCCGTAAAACGCCGCGCCGCAGAATGCCGCCATTGTGGAACTGTTTCGGCGGGAATTTCAACAACGTATTTTCATTATTGCTGCATAGATGGCGCAAGCAGGTGTCCAATAAGTTGGACAGCGTGGTTTTAGGAGGATGAAAGCCTTGCCACAGGAGTACTGCCTCATTTATGAATGTCCAATATATTGGACAAATCCCCATAGCCGGGTCTCAGGAGGATATGGGCAGGTCACTTTGGCCTGCTTGCCGACTTCGTTTTGTTATATTTTAATGCGTCGACACGCATGCGAGATGATGTGATTCGAAATGTCGCCTTCTGCTGCTCGCCCCTCCCAAATTCGTTTCAATAAGCGTCCACGTTTTGGTGATTTTTGGCAGTGGCTTTATTCACTGGAAATACGTGCTATGACCATTGAGTTTTACATAGTAGGGGTTGGGTAAGAGCTGCGAACGATAATAACAAGTTGACCCAGGCGAGAATGCTGGAGGGCTAAAGGACGAAGAAGACAAAAAGGCAAATACAAACCTATTTGTAGAATTTTTACCGCAGCAGTCCTTCTCGGCTTCCCATAATACATGGTGTTGTTTTCACTAGTAATTTGAGCAATTCTCTTGGCTGCTTCTCAGCATTGCTAAAGTTGTTCAGACACTTTGTTTGCTTGAGCCCTCCCTACTCCCAAGCACTCATTTGCCTCTTTAATACCAAGGCGGGTTGCCTTTCAAGTTTATTTAACGCAAGAGTGTTCATGATACGAACTCTGATGGCAACGGAGCAAAGAGCTACTTGACTGACCCCACCTTATTCACCATAAGGCAGTGAACTAGAAAAGATACTTACCCCGGAAACCATGCAAATTACATATACAACGTAACAATAAATCACGCATCGTCTGATAAGGAAAGTTTGTCATTCACCAGAACCCTTACAAAGACGAATTTTTCTTCAAATGTGAGGCTTTGTTTCTGAGAAAACCTTACCGGTTTTCTTTGTAGCTTCGTATTGCGATTCTGGTGAATTACCTTTTTTTCCCTTTCATGTACTTTGTTCCACGTTGCGGGCTTCCGCAGAAATGACATGCCACGCATCCTATGTTCAAAAAACTTGATACGAAGAAAACGGACACAAAGTTTAAGGATATTTGCGTTCTTAACTCAAGTAGTTGGGTGTCGCAGCTGACACAATTGCGCTTACTAAATGAACAGTGGAAGTAGTCACGAAGTCAAGTTACTAACACGTGGGTGGCGCCAGCCCCCATTCTATGTGACGAGTGCGGTCAAAATTTTCCTTTATTGTTTCGAAGGCCATAGGAGATTACCTACAATATGTTTCACCACTAGTCCTAGGCAAGCTGATATGTATCTTGATAAAATAGCCCATTATATGACGATAAAACGTACCCTACACCGCGAGGCCGTTTTCACTTCATGAAAAAAAAAGAAACGCTGCATCCAACTCAGAGCTCAAAGGCCCGACAAACGTCGGTGCAACATTTTACGAGGCGTTGAGCTCCTTGCCATTGTTGCGGCGTTTCCTCGCGAGAAATGGATGTCACGTCGTGAAACACCGCTATAACTGAGCTAGGAAACTTAAACGTTCTCACCCGTCGTTGCAGTCGACGTAGCATTTCTTTCTGACATTGCGATAAGAATTGTCCATTCGATTTGTCACGTGAGACTGGGAGCGAGAAAGATTCATATAAGCGCTTTCCGAAGCACTCATGCTTTTTTGAGCAACAAAGAAACAATGAAACAAGCAAAAAAAGGAGAGCCTACAGGGTGAGAATGCCCTAATTCATTCCCTGTCCACTTCTTCGAGCGCTTTTCAGCGTTCGTCTGCTTGTGTGGTCGATGGGTGCTTCAATAGTTCCAATGTGACAGTTGCCACGAACAAAGGAGGGTGTCTGCTGCTTGAAGCCACACGGATCCAAGCCACTCAGATTACGAGCTGCCACTGTCTTACTATAGTGACGGATATGCATTGCTGGCTAGGCATTCAGCGCTCGACATAGAGAATCAATCTCGAGAACACCACCGAGGTAACGACAGAACATTACTACCGAGGGGATATTAAGGGAATCAGACGTTTCGGGGTGGTGGTGAGCGGATCACAAATCGCTGTAGATTACGCACCTACTGGAATTCTGGGCACCTTCTTGGTTCATCTTGATACCTTTGATTCGTCTTGATACCGCTAAATTGTGGGGGGCATAGAAAAAAAACACAGCTTTCCCAATAAAAGAACTGCTCGTCATAAATTTGTAACACATTCAATGACACGTCTGCGTCGCTAAACAAGTTTTAAAGATGTTTGGGTGGAAGACGGTTGGCAACAGAAATAATTGCCTGCGAGCTGAGGAAAGAGCGCGCAAACACCCGAAAGCCTCAAATGGTGCACACTTTCGATATGCAGCGCGGTATTCGACACGACTTGTGCAATGAATTTGCGTACATTACATCAAATTTACGATGATAGGCACATAGATTAGTTTGCCTTCATACATTTTGTGGGAGGCGGCGCGATTAGTTAGCCGCCGTAGCCACGGTTTATTTAGGCCGGCCAGCCACGGTGCAGCGCGCTCTCAGGAGCGGCCACATCGCGACCGCTCAGGGACAGAGCGCTAGCGTTTTCTGTTCTCTCGCTGCCTGCACGTGAGCCCACCTTCTTCGACTGCTTTAGCGGCGATAGTCGCGCAGCTACAGGAACCCCGCTTAATGCGAAGCGCAATTGAAATAAAGTCTAATGGTAAAGTCCTGGTAATGGAGTCCAGGCAAAGTGTGCAGATGGCGTTGTCGTCGGTAGTGTCAGGTTCACGCAGTTCGGGACACAAGTATCAGGCGGCACCGGTAGCGAAGGTTGTGAGCCAAGCGCAGCCATAGTGATGCCGTAGTGCTAAATTGTGACCTGCCGCAGGTTCTCATAGATGCCCGGGCATGTAGAAGTGGGAGCTCCAAAAGTTGACCGTCTTGCAGCCCGGTACTTGCGTGTAGGTAACGCAAGTGTTGGTCACTCAATGTGCTCACGTAGAAGTGATTCTCAAGCTGAAAAAACCAGATGGCAGAGCCGCTCCTGCAAAACTGCTGTAGGCCATATATCCCCGGAAGGTGTGAGCGCAGTCATCACAATGCTTTCCTGTTGCTGCTTTCAGTAAAATCGCGAATGCCGATAGCATAAGCGTTGCGGTAGACTGAATGCATCGCGAAGGTTGTGTCTCTGGCGTCATCGTGCCTGTCAGAGTGAAATTTGCGCCCAGCGGAGCCTTTGGACAGTCTCTGTATCCGTAATAATTGAGGTACCCCAAACGGAAAGAGCAAAGCTTGCGGGAACTTTCAAAAAAGGGGAGTGGTGGCCTGTAGAATAGCCGAAAACGTTGACGTTTGACCAAGTGAATGCCTTTGAAAGAGTCGTCGCGCAATGGCCTTTCAGCCGCGGGGTGGACGCTCGCGAACCGAGTAGAGGTCTGATTCTGGCGCCGGCGCGGCCTGACGATAGGCACGGGTGGGTGATGTGGGTGATGTGGGCCCACAAGACGAGGAATGAGCGACAGTTCAAATGCCGAGAGCTGTTTCGGCTGAGCGCTCGAGATGGCACAGAGAGCAAGGACAGCTGCCCGCAAGTCTTCGTAAATATCGGCAGGTGGCAATCGGAGCCTGAAACGCAGCCGCAACCTGGAACCTTGTTCGGAAGGAAGTGTCGAAGTGGATGACCAGACGTCCGGCATGTCCGATGCACAATTCCCGGACACTCTACAATCGTAGGACGTCCGCCGGAATTCGTGAGGCAACGTCACTCTCGGCTTGGTAGAGACGGTGCGCTGACGCTGTCATAGCTGCGCTCTGCTGTTCGGGTCATTTGTGTGTTGATGCAGGCATGGCAGGGCTTATCACGTCCGGGTGAAAAATTTGCGAGAGGCGGCGCGAACAATTAGCCGCCGTAACGTCGGTTTATTTAGGCTTGTCCGCCATGGTGCAGTTGGATCTCGGAAGCGGCAGACACCGCGGCCGCTCGGGTCGTGCGCGCTTGATTGTTCTCTTCTCACACTGCCTGCGCGTGAGCTCATCTTCTTCACCTGCTTTGGAGGTGATAGTCGCGCCACTATCATTTCATTCTCTATGCGGACCAAACATGATGATTGTTTAGTGCATTTACTGCATTTATAACCTTTATGAATTTCGACCTACACTTGCACTGCCAGCAAAGCATTGTTTTTTTCCTCTCTTTCATAAGAAGTTAATTGGCGATGCAGCTCTTGCGCGCAGTTGTTCCAAACTAAATTCAGAAAATAGGCGTTCTCAATGGGAGTAGAGTACATACGTCCTTCTTTGTGACCTGGTTTGGTTTCCGATAGTCTAAGCAAAACCGTAAAGCACTATTTTTCTTAACCTGCACACCAAGCGGCTACGGAGCAGTTTAAGAGTAGAATAAGCTCGTGATCGAGCACTTGTTCACTTGTTCACAAATGACACCTTCTTTAGGACACCCGCTAGTCGTGTTGATTACAGGTCTTGTGGTAAGCAGAGTACTGATCTGGCGTTTCATGAGAGTGCTGCATTTTACTCGAGAAGTTCAATAGAACAGTCTCTGAACTAATTCAGAAGCGCTTGAATGATTGCTCTATGACTTTGATTCCGAAGTAATGGAGAATGTTGCGGCACCTTTAGAAATCTCAATAATAACAACGCCGTAACCGCATCAACAAAACTATTTTACGCCACTCAATATCATAACTACGGCATGAAAGCGAAGCACGTTTCCGCTACCTCAGGCGCACTGATTCACACAGTAGATGAAATTAACGGTCTTCAGCCCAGAAGGAGACATTACCAATTAGTATTTTTGAAACATTAGCACATCCACCAGTAAACGTTTGTAGTTAAAATAGTCGTTAGAAAATGGGCCCTGCCTTGACTGTTACACACATCTCAACAAGTGGGATATCATCAAGTAAGTCGGTGGCAAAGGTTAGGGACCGATTCAAGTGTACAATAAATCGTACTCGAAATGTGTTTTTCACGGCTGAAATACCTTATGCGTCCACCAGCAAAAAGATCTATTGCAATGTTATAGCGGGCCCTATGCCAATAGTACATACTATACAATGCAGTACCATAATATCTGTACAATAATATCTCACTGGCTACTGCAGCAATCTGTCACTTGGCAATGCACCTTTTATTCACTGTCGCGCTGAGGATTTCAGCCGAATCACGCACAGTTTCGTTTGCGGCGTACAGCTGTAGGGCGACTCCCGAACCACGCCCTCTGTGAAACGCCCGCTCATCTAAACTGGCCGCATACACAGTTAGCTGTTGGCACACAGCGTTGAGGACTTCTCATGCTATTGGCTTATTTTGTGCCTTTTCTGCGCTCGTGACCGTGGGCCCATTTTGACAGCCGAGTGATTGATGTCCCCTTTCGCAGCGCGCTCATGTGCCCGCCAGGAAAGCGATTTAAATGCCGTTGGGCTCGTATCTAATGGCACTTCGGCCCCAACGCTCAATCTGCTTTCTCCGGACAGGTTTGCTACGCGTCCTTACCAAGTAACTGATGCGCGTACTTTTTTTTTTGCGTGCCTCACAGAATGAGCTCCTAAAATGCGCAGCAAACTATTGCGATCGAGAAGGCGTGCGTGCAAAGGCATTTCACACCCGTAGCAAGGCTTAAGGGTGTTCGTGCACCCTCAATCGGTGATCTGTCATTGTCTGCTCACGAGTGAGGCAGACTCAAAACAAGAACGAATTCTGGTGTCCGGCACCCAGGTGAACGCGTCTCTAGCGGTTTACCGTTATTATTTCTTCTGTGTTGTGTCTTTATGTGGCCGAGAGACCGGCGAGATAAATTTATTCAGAAGTACCTGCTGCATGGACTGCGTCCGACGGGGTGGGGCAAGGTACAGAGGCTACGTACGCCAACTTGTAGAGGCCTCTCGCGCGATGCTCCACAGTGCGAGAATCGCCTCCTTTATGCGCACCTTTCTGTGCGCATCTAGGGGCATTATAGCGTACATCTATTCGAAGCTTTTCTATTCTAATTATGCAATCAGCCCTCCAGGATTGGTCAAGAACATTTTTTGAAAGACCCCCACTTCTCCTGACTGTCACGCGACGTCACGATAACCGCGATGGCTCTTCATCTGATACGAGGTGTATACACTGATTAGGCACGATTGCACCGAACAAAAAAAATACTTTCTTTTTCGACGCCTTTTCACCATTAGCCCTTGGCTATTGGTCAAAAGCTTTTGGGCTGCACCCACTTCACCTGCCTGTCACACGACGTCACAAAGCCGCGAAAAGTCACCTGGTCAAAGTGACGTGTACGCATGAACGACGCAATAATATGCCGAACAAAACTTAATTTTTTCTGAATAGCCGCCGGGTACCCCTCTTTCGAAAGGAATAAAAGATGGTCGCCGCCGATCACTCAAGCACTGGCTACTCGCAAATTCCGACGAGCATGGGTTTATTTGCGTGCAATAAAGCTTTTTGCGTGGCCGTGTAACGTTTTCGAGCACTGTCGGCACGCTTACGACCTCCCTCTACCAACTCTTCTTTGCTAAAAGTCTGTTTTAGTGGCATTCTTACCCTTCCGTTGAATGCCGCCGGGATTTTCGACCAGCCACCTCAAGCTAAGCAAAGGAAAGCGGATCAATAAACGAGGAGAGCGTTAGACAACCTGTTCAGACAACCCTGCGGATCACCGCCCGATGCTTGCGTCGGCGGTTACGCCATTTTGACGTCAAGAGATTGGAATAAAAACATATTGGAATAGTTTTACGTTTTAGGGCCCTAGCTTTCGTATGCGCTCGCTTAAGGCTAAAACGATTCCTCCTAGCCTGTTTCGGTCTATCAGACTATCAGAAGATGCCGCCTGGCTGCGCTTGACAAGTTTGGCATGAGCTGTGATGCCTGTTTGGTTGGTGATGCAACGCCGACCACTTTGATACACGATACATTCTGTAGAGCAAATGAAGGCAACCGACCTTCGCGTTGAAGTGAAGAGGAGTTAATGTAGTGTGGCAGGCCATATAATGCATACAGTAGGTAGCCTGTAGTCTGTCATAGTTAAAGAATCGGTACGAAGAGAAAAGAAGCGCCGTCTAGCACGGCAGAGAATGGGGTGGTGCGATAAAACTAGATAATTTGCCGACATATGATAGAGCCTGCAGCTTCAAGACAGATGAAATTGTATATCAATAGGAGAGACTCTCGCCCCGCAGTGGATATAAAATAGAATAATGCTGACGGCGATGATGGCGACCACCACGACGATGACTAGGAGGTTCGACCCTCATGTTCCTATCATTTATGACTAAAATTCTGTTTTTTATTCTCCTGCAGCACCCCACACCACATGAAAGGAATTTCCTACACAAGAAATGGTTAAAAAAAGACTCGGTTAAGTTCCAGTTCCGGCCCGTCGTGACATCAATAAATTGTGAAAGCATTTCCTACAGGACTAGTTGTCCCTTTACCGATACACACTGACTATATTATATAATAATCGAACCAACGAGTCATCTTAGTCATTGTTGAGAGCATTTCTAAAGAAGAGAGGCACAAAGACAGAAGATACAGAAGCGTATCGAAATCCACGACGTCATATTGACCTATCGGTGCTGTGGTGGGAAACTTAAGTAATAACCGTAGTGATATGACCGACACAGTGTGCCGTTACTTTATGATATGGAAATTTGAACTTTTCATTTCTGATGAGAACAAAAAATATCTGCGAAATGAATATTGCCATCGTTTTCTTTCGTCTTCGTCCCACTTAACTAAGCGCGTCATCCTGCGCAGTGTTGATCATTCGCCAACTAGCAATGTTTATGAAGGGGAACAGCCGTAGTTACTGGCACCAAGCTCTTGAACGACCCTACATGTCACGTACAACAAACAAAACTTCTCGAGGGCAGCTAAAGACACCTCTTCAACATAATTGGCCCAACTTAAGCTTGACTTCTTGACTCATTTGCATTTTTAGTTATCTTACTTTTTCATTGCATGATTAAATAAAGAGGTGTTGGCACCAATAGATGGCGCCGGATGCTACCCTTTACGTAGGTGACACGCAAATTCATTGCGCAAATTCAGAAATGTAAAAGAGACATTTTGAAATGACCCATAATGAAGTGACACATGATTGTCAGAAACACTATGCAGTTACAGTAGAGTTACACAAGCTGGTATAACCGAGAAGAGTGCATGGTGAAATAAACTATTAGACATTTCGAAAACTCTGCAAATGCAGTACAGGCATACAAAATGTCACATGAGAGAAAAGCGCGGAATGGGAGAGCATTAACTATTTTAGTAGCCTAAATGAATCACTCACGGCCACTTACTGAAGTGCGGGCTTTTTAATGTTAGTTTCTCCATCCAAATCCACAAGTGGGAGCTTAACAAACCTGTCTGGAGTAGGTTCCCTTAGAGATGTCAGTCGAATTTGATAATACTGATCAAAATATCACCAGCTTTCTCGTGACTTTCCGTTTCTGCTTATATGTTCAGAAATGTTGCTAGAAAACGGACGTACTCCTTATTTCTACGCCTACAAAAGTGATTTTTCCTCCGATACTCCTCCGCGTGACCCCTTTCTGAACAGAGTATTTCACAGAAATGCAGTCGAACCCTGATACTAAGACAACCGCACCGCTGTGGATGAAGTGACGCCACAAACAGGAAAGCTCCCAGCGAAGGAACAAACTGTTTAAAATAAGTTACCTTCAAAAAGTATGTAGCGAAACTGTACATTGCGAAATATTTAGGTGTAATACAGTGCCTGCAGACATTAGACAAACTAAAGTATTTTTCTTTTCTCTTAGCAGGTCAGACCATTGCAACAGTACTTGTAAATTACTTCGCTTCCGTATAGCTCCTAATCCAATTACGACAACGCCAGGCGCGCTGCACCACCTACGCAATATGCGATTCAATTTAGGGAATCGTCCCGCTAGATAACTCTGTTTTGCGAATTATCTTCCGCGTTCCTTTATCACTGTCGTATATTTTCAAAATATCTCCACTGTAGCACCCTGGCACAATGAGAGAACGTGGGCAGGATGGGGCAGCGTCTCTATTGGATTAGAAGAGCGTCGTCCAATTCATCGGACCATGTTTCCGCACTGTCTCCTACGCACCAGCCAAACATTGAAGCCCAAGGCTCATGCTTAATAAAAAAAATGTGGCGCAATGGTCAGTTGTAGAGACAGTTTCAGTCAACGGTTCAGCCGCGGTTTGCACTTCCTATCGATGTATCGGCCTGTCTACTGCACCAAATTATTCAAGACCAGACTGTTCGCGAGTTTTGCTCATGGCGTTCATGGCACGCGTTTCGCCACAACCGCATTTTCTTGCTTCAGGAACTGCTCGGAGGGAAGTGCTAAAGCTGTAAACTTGCTAGAAAAAAAAACAGCTGTATTCGATATGTTTTTATATATGTTTCTTGAAGTTGCGGAAATGCCAAAGAACGTCAACTGCCATTGTGCAAAACAGTTTTGGAGTGGAAACGGTGATAGGTGTAAGTGTGCATCGTGTGCAGCAGGCAATAAAATTTTTAGGTTTGTTACGCAACTCCTGGGAAGAACTCGCGGAAGCGCACCTCATCAACCAGATCGAGAGACTCAAGCTAACAACCACAGGCCGAGCAGTCCTCCGACGCACAGGATACGTAACCAACCCAGAACACGATGGCGAATGTAAAGAAAAGGTCACGTCGAAGATCCGAGAATGTCTACAAGTTCTTCAGATACCTCGAAACATGCATCCAGAACACCATCGAGGCAGACGGCTCGCCAGAGTAAACGCCATCAGACGCAAGCACCATAACAACCCGCAGGCGCGCTACGTGGACGCAGCCAAGTATCCGGGCCGAAATGCCTTCGCCATCAGCGTCACAGACCACAAGGGTACGACACTGGCGTTGGCGACCATTCTCGCCAAACGAGCCGACACAGCTGAGGAGGCCGCTATAGCACTCGCCACCCATACAAGCGAGCATGCCATAGTGGTCTTCACCGACTCTCAAACAGCGGCACGTTACTACATGAAGGGCAGGATCTCTACAAAAGCGATCAAGATACTGAAACGTGGCGACACTCCTCCCCCCTACACCTGCATCATGTGGGTTCCGGGACACGAGGGACTCGAGGGGAATGAAGCGGCGCACACCGCGGCCCGCGCAAGCGTCCACCGGGCCTCCCCGCACGAGATTCTAGGCTTGTCCCACCCACCCAAATCAGCGGAGGAAACGGCAACAATACCGCTAACTTATCAAGCACTACTGCAGCACTATCACCTTGGACGCAGGGTATACCCTCCACCACATCCAAAACTAACGAGAAACGAAGGCACTGACTACAGGCGACTCCAGAGCAATACCTTTACCCATGGAAGCTTACTGCATCATTTGCACCCGACGCTATACAGCTACACCTGTCCACACTGCAACGTGCCAGACAGCCTGGCGCATCTCCTACTGCAATGCAAGAAAACCCGAGAAACTACCACAGCGGCACAACTAGTAGCCCCAGCAGACGCAGACCCAAACCTCGTCGCTGAAAGGTAGGAGGCTGCGATCTCCAAGCCTGACCTGGTCGACCAGCACGAACTCGTCGCCCGGGCCCGGAGGGCGATCCAAGCCAGAGGGTTCCTGGAATAAGGGACCCTCCCACCTTGAGTGACAAGTCACTGATTCAAATAAAGGTTTCGTTCTCTCTCTCTCTCTGTTGTGCACGATGAAAACATAACACTATATTTGCTGTACGTCAATACGGAAAAAATCCGGGAAGTAGATTACCTTAGACAAATAGACAATCCTTTTAGAACAACGTATACTATGGCAACATAGGACCACGTCAACAATAGCCGCAGCCATGTCATAGCATCGTGGGCTGGTGCAAGTGCCTTTTAGAACGCAGCTCTTAATTAGGCGCCTGTTCCTGGGACAAGAGTGGGCACCCGCGCTCGTTGTAACGGAGCGGATGAGCACAGTGTAGGATAAAAGAGCGAACACAGAGTGCAGCGGGAGATTAAAGAAGACGAAAGTGAAGAAAGCGCGAGGACTAAAACGAAGGGGGAAGGTGCAGCGGAACCACGAGGCGGGAAGCGGCGGAATAGGGTATAGGGAATAGGGAATAGTTAAGGGAATAGTTAGGGTAATAAGGAATAGGGAATAGTTAAGCATAAGATCACGCAAGACGGGCGCGCGTTGTGTATTCGCCGATGACCACCGACACCATATATGGAAACAAAGCGCTGCATGAGTGGAGGTCTGTCTGCGGCGGCTGCCCACGCGTCACGCACGCGCTACCTCTCGCGATATGCCGGTTAGAAAGGCAGTCGCGCCACACATTGCTGCAATTGCAACGTGCCGCGCGAAACAGATTCTCCGCGCCAGCGAATATATCGCGAAATTAGAACACGTGTACAACTGTGCTGAAATTTCGCATTAGGGAGTATCAAGTTTTAGAGCCCTCATCTCAAGGACACAAAAAAAGAACTAGTGAACACGAAAGTGTTTGTCCGAAACACAGAACATTGCGCATTAATCTTCTTAACCATATTTCTTAAAATATATGCTTCATTCAATGTCACAAGATATTTATTTACCTCCGCTTCACAAAGAAGAGGTATATTCGATAGCAATACCACCTCAAGGCTACCATCACACAGAAAAGAGATCGCAGGTTGGATTGAGAGTTGGTGTTTACAAATTCAGCATCCACAGAAAGTGTGGGATTGCTACGCTACTAAGAAATGTTAAGTTAGCATGTAGTCAAAGCAGTTAGCCAATACATTGTGTTACGCATTCAGTACCTCTTTTCTAGGAGCTTTAATAGAGCGTACACGGTACACTGTACAGTAAAGCTTATCCCTGCGTCATTGTCAAAGAGCTAAGTCTTTCTTTATATGTACAGTACTGAAACAAGGTACAATTCTTTGCATTTGGGCTCTGTCAGCGAAACTGCTCGGAATGTTGGCGCTGTGCTATACCAGGCCACTTGCTTATATCAGACAACAGTCTTTTGGACACCCACTATCATGTTACGTTGTTTACATCGCATAGCCCACTCAGCGTGCCTACAACTTGCGCGTTCCAAGAACGTATCACGCGTAAACCGTATACATCAACCAGTATGTCAAAATAGGAGCGCTGGTTTGAGAAATGTTAAGGAGGTGTCGGAGAGGTCAGCGTTGCCAAAGGTTTGGCATGCTACTACAGATTTAATGTGTAGCAAGAGATCAAAACGAGGGTAACGGGGTATGAGGGTTCGAAAACGAGGGTAACGGGGTATGCAGTACCTGGTTATGCGCCGCTCTTCAATGAACTTCTGTGCCTCCAACTTGGGTCACGTGTCATGTGTGCATATGTCCAGAGAGAAACCCAGCTGCAGTGCATGGCGCTTTTCGCTGCTGGCAAGAAGCTATGCCGCTACTTTGCGCCAATGCTATAGTAGCATAAAGGTCGAGAGCCTACCTATGCCAACCTAATCTTTTGTTCCCTTTCTAATATGAAAAGCAAGTATTCGCAACCACATACATAAAACCTTTCAAAACAGACTAACGAGAAACCGAGTGCATACTGAATGCTTTGCCTACATCACGAAAATGCCGCCAGTAACATTCCACAAACTGAACCACACGTGACATAGACAGATCTACGGTAAACTGAGATATTTGTTCTCACGTAGTTTCACTCCACCTGCTTCAATAACTTCACGCTATTCATCCTGTTCGCGCTCTTGCCTACAATGGTACCGCATACAATAGTTGTTCACTCACCCGCAGTCCTTTCAGAGATTGATCAAATTTTCTTTTACTTCAAAAAGTGCAAGGCTAGTCTGATTTCTGTTACTTCTAATCATACCCTAAGACTAGACCAAATGTGCACTGCTTTTTTTATATCAGGATATCGTGCATGAATGGTGCGTATTCACAGGCCTCCTCCCATTGCGTCACACCTGAAAACATTCCAGTCAAAACAGTTGCTTGAAAAGTAGAGAATGACGTGTCTAACCTTCGAATCACCTTAGCGCCATTATATTCGAGATTTCGCAATGGCAAACTTACTGTCACACTTCCCGCATACCGTGTTGTCATCGTTGTTGTGGTTGTTGTTTACTTTCCTTGAACCATTCATCTTTCATTAAAGACGTTGACCATTACAGGTGAACATTATTCACACCCACATTTCTCCTATGATCAGTTCAGACAAGCTCGCCTAAGAATTTATCTGCAGTTTTTCATTGCCATAAAATTGGTGCTCTACCAGAGCACACAGTAACGCCCTTTCTGCTTTGACCATATATTGAAAGTGTCCAAGGCCACGTTGAAAGCTTCGGAGACCTCCACGTAAGTCACTTAACACATTAAGTATTGCAGTTGGTTTATGCATTAGGGCATGAAGGTGTTTTAGTAGCAGGTAGTGTTACACTTTTCTTAAATATTAAAAATTAAATTGAATCATCGTGTTTTACGTGCGAAAACCACTTTCTGATTATGAGGCACGCCGTAATAGGGGAATTTGAACCACCTGGGATTCATTGATGGGCACCTACACCTAAGTGCACGGGTGTTTTCGCATTTCACCCGCGCCGAAATGCTGCTGCCATGGCCGGGATTCTCAAAATCTTAAGTGCTATGGCGGTTGTAGCTGTGCAAATTTTGACCTCCCTAATCCAGTTCAGAACCTAGATTGGAGCACTGTTTATAGGCAAAATAACCCTGATGAAGCGTATAACGCCTTCCTAAAGCTGTTGCGTGCTAGTTATGATGCAGCATTTCCACTTCATGAGTTCTCACGTGATATAAATAAAAAATGCAGAAAGCCTTGGATAAATTCTGATCTTTACAGGCGCATTCAAATAAAGAATAAGTTGTACCACGATTTCATCCACTCGAGAGAGACTGACGCGTTCACTAAATATAAGGCATATAGAAATGTTTTAACTTCAGATATAAGGAAGGCTAAAACGAACTACTATGAAAAGTTATTTGAAAAAATTTACAACAATCAGAGAAAATTATGGGAAGTTATAAATGGGCTTACGAACAGGAATAAAGGCTGTCATAGGACACAAGACCTAACAATTAATGGCGAAACACTCAGCGGCGAAAGTTTGGCCAATGTCATGAATGAACACTTCATAAACGCGGGCTCCTATGTTGCAACCGATGGAAATACGGAAAGTGCCCCAACTGCTGATAAGTCTACTGTACCTTATTCTATCTTTTTGGTTCCCACAGATCCGGTTGAAGTAGAAAACTTAATCAGAACGCTTAAAAATAATGTTGCATCAGGTATTGATGATATAGGTTCTGCTGAGTTGAAATTGATATCACCATTGATATGTGATGTATTGTCCTATATTATCAACCTCACCCTCACTGCCGGTGTATTTCCGGAACAGTTAAAGGTGGCAAAATCACTGCAGTACACAAAGGTGGTGATATCAATAGTTTAGCAAATTATCGACCAATATCTGTGCTTCCAACAATATCAAAAATATTTGAAGGAGTAATTTACAGTAGACTTGCATCCTTTTTTGATAAACATCAAATAATAATAAAGAGTCAATATGGGTTTCAAAAAAATAAGTCAACGGAGCAAGCTCTATTATATATTAAGGATAAGATAATCGACCATATGGAAAAGAAAAAATACACACTTGGGCTCTTTCTTGATCTTCAAAAAGCATTTGACTCCATACAATTCCAACTGTTAATTCAGAAATTATCGAGGTATGGAGTGCGTGGAGTCGCACTTAAACTCTTCAAAAGTTATCTTGAAGATCGCTATCAATTCATGCAAATTAATAACACAATGTCTAAAAAGATAAAATTAAACCAAGGAGTCCCCCAAGGGTCCATATTGGGGCCACTATGGTTCCTTGCTTATATAAATGATATTGTAGAAATTCCTGATTCCCCTGAACTTATTATGTACGCTGATGATACAAACGTTTTCTTTTCATCAGACAATTTATTATCACTTGAAGTGAGTGTAAATAACTATTTAGGGCATCTTTCAGGATGGTTAAGGCAAAATAAGCTACGCTTAAATGCCAAAAAAACAACCTATATGATATTCCGACCTATAAACAAGCCTATAAGTAAAATACGTGTCACATTCGAAGGAAATTGTATTACACACGTTAGGGAACAAAAATTTCTTGGTGTGTGGTTTCAGGAGGAATTAAACTGGAATACACATGTAAATCACCTGATTACCGCATTAGCGCGAATAGTTGGTAGTTTTCACAAAACAGTACACTTAATCCCATTAAGGTTAAAACTAAATATGTACTATGCACTCTTTCATTCTAAGGTAACTTATGGGATATTAGTCTGGGGAACAACATCGCAAAGAAATTACCATAGACTTGTTACTATGCAGAAGAAAATATTGCGCTGTTTCGAAAAGTACAGGGGAAAATTACAAGACCTGCCAACTGCTCCTCTGTTCATAAAACATTCCATGCTCAGGGTTGATCAGTTATACTATTTTAAATTGCTCCAAGTAATTCAACAAAATAAATTATATGAACAAAGCCGCACCGAAAAACTATACTACTGTTTACGAGAACAAAGGATTCGAGCACCTAAAGTAAGAACTAATTACGGAAAACAAAGTGCTGCCTACCAGACACATCATGTTTTGAATATTCTTGCAGATAGATTGAACTTTACAGGCAGTAGTGCTGCATTTAAAAAACAAGCAAAGAACTTATTAGTTACCACATGTATACAGTATAATCATTAACCTGTGAATTTTCATGCCTCGACCAATGCTTAAATCATTCAAGATTTAGTATTTTGAGTGTTTCCATGTATAATGTAATTTCATCGTATCCTCATGCATTCTTAGTTTCAAATTTCTTGAATTTATTTTGTGTAGCTATATATTATGGCGTGTGCGCGACCTCTTTTGTATGATTGTTTATAGATGTTATGTATATTTTTCTCTTGTTCATGTGATTTGTTATGTGTACTCTTGCAAGTAGCTAGTTGTCCATTTTCCTGAAACTGATGTACTGCAATCTTTTTTTTTTACTCTGTTGAACTCGAAGCGTGTGAGCTGCCACGAACTGCGGAGGGACAGGGACCTTTGTCAGGCTTGATTGCCTTTAGCCCCTGCCCCTGCAGTGAGCTTTGTATGCTGCTTACTGTAAATAAAAACACTTACTTACTTACTACTTACTTACAATTGCAGATAATTCCACTTTATGCTTGCTGCGACATATCAAAGTGCATTGGAGCGATGCGTAATAAGAGCCACAAAACTACTTTAATTATATTGATGTTGTAGCTCCTTCTCTGGACAGACATGTAATTCATTTACGTTGTGATAGAACACATTTTCATCGTTGAATTACTCTCCGATTTCACGTTAATTTACAACAATAACGAAGGACTTTGTGTGCTGCCGAATGAAAGAGCGTAAATATATCTCCCAAAGACCTGCAAATCGACTGAGCATGCCCCGGTCCTCGACCCACGATTAATCTAATATCGTTTGACGTGCTCTTGTGTGAATGCACATACGTCAGACACATAACAAGTGCATTAAGAGCAGCTGCCCGTGAAATAATAAGTGAAATACTCCAAGTGGCGTTGATGTCCCGCTAACTGCAACACGAATAGAGTACTTATATTAGCACCACTACATTAGGCGTACTTAGTGATATCGTGCATATAGGGAGCGTTTTGTATTTTTGCCTTTTTGTTGGCCGGTCTGTAGCCGCAGAGATCATCCAGGGGGACACAAATGACGTAGCAACTCTTTTCCCTTCGGAGGAAAAGCAGAGAAATTTTGCATTCCATTGCTACACGCCGTGCACTTTGGCTGCATTGAAAAAAATTGACAATCCCTTACGTTTCCTACTGTGATTTTAATTCAAAAGCTTTAGGACTTGTCTCAGTTGCCACCTTAAATTTAAACTCTGCCTTAATTCTTTCTCTAAGCCGTCGGTGCAAGTAGACTTTGTATTCACCGCACATCGCTTTGAAAATGGCGCCCGCTCGACCACGCGGACCACGTCATATGCAAAAGCCGCCGTAGTAGAATCCTCCGCCCACTGCTTCGCCTCCCACCGGTGCATTGCGTGCGAAGGAGCACGGCGTGCTTTGTCCCCGCTTTCCTCTTCCTCCATTGCGTGCGCGAAAATGGCCCGCCATTGTTGCCTCATTCTCGCACGCTTTCGCTCGCACATACAGCATACGGCGCGCTGCGACCACGTTATCGCCCTTGGACCTTATGCGGAACCTCACGGCAATGGCTACAGTGATGGCAAGAACGCGCCTGGGGTGTCCATACTATTCCTATCACAATAAAATGCATTCGCATTCGTACTGCGCAATTCGTCCACTGACAGTCGCGTCATGAATCGTGCTGTCGAAGTAGTCGGATAGGTAATTTGCTTACTCTGCCAAAAATTGTGAGCTTGCATAGCGGCATCGGCATGAAGTATCCAGCGAAGCATTGTGTCTTCAACGTAGGCGTCAATATTTCCGGCGCCGTAGGCAAACAGATTAATCTGTCGTTGAGCATGTGCGTGAAAATATATGTTTTGGTAAAGTCAGGTGGTTGATTTGGAGTCGGCTTGCTAGACGCTTCACGTCTGAGTCAGAGAGCACGCACCACCAGAATGGCGGGCTAGTTTCCGAAGCAGTGAGAGGGAAGGAAGCGAGCGCCGTGAAGAACTTCCGGTGAAGCCCTGTACGGTCGCGCGAGCGAGACAAAAAATACTGGTACGAATGCGCCCAGAACAGTAGGCATCACTTATTATCACAGAAAGTTTTGAGCATGTTCCCGAAGACGCGTTGTCAATGCTTGCCTTTTGACTCAAAAGAAGCACCGTAGTCTTCGCTGCCAAACGCGAGCGTGGCCGCGTCATCGTCATCGACTTCAGGCACACACAGCATGAAGGCGCAATTATGAAACCGCCCAAACGGCGGAGCACACAGCGGCAAAAGCGTGCAGACCGAACATGCACAGCGCTCATCTGACCGAAAGCTGGCTAGACCTCTGTATTTGTCGGACGTCCTCGGTTGGAGCCCTTCGCAGCGCTCAAAGTGTGATTTCAGCAATGTGAAAGAACCAACTGAATGTAGTCGAAGCGCGTACTTTCGTCCGCCCGACCACAATGACTGCCTCTGTAGAGCTCCAAAACCCTCACCTAACCATGCCATTATTGCACCCGGGAAGTCATGATAATGTGCGTACACTCGATCAAAATGCAATTCTCCTGCCATCGGGCCCCTCAGCTACTGATCAACCATAATTATCAGCTGTGTTTTTTTCATTCAAGCACAGCGCAAGACAAAGTTGCCGAGCGCCTTATTAAACCTATTTCTCATCGTAAATTGTGATGCATATATTCTGCGTGCTTGTTGGAACATTTCAGTGAAGAAAAAAAACCATATGCTGTCTATCTTTCTCTGGAAACAGCTATTGCTGCTCTTTTCGCGAATAAATATTGCAGTTGTGAAATTGCTGAAGATGTTTCTAGTGATATTCACGCATGCTTTCTCCAAGACATAATGATACAGCCCTACAAGACATCTGGTATATTTACTGAAGCGTAATTCCTTTTCTAATACACGAACGCCTTATTTGACCATTTGTCAAAGTTTAAGTAGCCTGGCTAGGAGTATGTATTCGATGTTGTGCTGAATATTGTTTCAAGAAGTCATTGCATCCCTTTGGGTTATCAAACTGAACTGTCGCCTTGATTTTTATTCTTGCCTCAATGAATATTTTAATGAATTTTCCTTACCTTAATAAAGTTACCGTGACCAATCAAGATTACGATGTCACTGTGCCTCACTGTGAACGATTTTCAATGGCGAACCAAGCTTTCAATGAAAAATGAATGAAATCCAACGCAGAGGGCCGACCGGAAGCCATCAAGCATATGGCGGAATTTCTGTTAACAGAGCCGCAAGTCGACAGCTGGGAAAAAAATCTGCAATAAAGTTGGATTAAATAGGATCGCATAGCCTTGCAAATTGAAGTTTACTCATGTTTCCACGTCTTCAGGCTATTCAAAAGTTTTTATGCCTCGCTTTTGCAGCGCTTCTTCTATAGTTTCTACAGGCGTACTTATAGCTTTGTTAGCTTTTTTATATATGTTCTTCTACGCAATGTAGAGCTTACTTCGTGCGTCGCTATACCTCTAGTTCACATTGTGAGCGCCTGCCCCATCAATTTATTATAATTGTGAATGTTTCCGTCAATGTTGGTGGCGCGACATTTAAGCGGAAGTAAGATGAGGTGGACAGAAATAACACTAGCGTTTGTGCAAAACGCGCCATTATAATGACTGTCTGGGTGCGCTCATCCATAAAGAGCAACCAATAAATAAATATACGAACCAAACACGTTATCGTACACCAACACCAAGCAACTGAAAGTCGGCTTTGTAAAGGGAAACAGAAGGAACCATACTGAATACGTCATCTCTCTTCTTATGTAATATTCTTCGATTAACTGTCGTGCCATCATGTCACATTTCGTCCTTCTGCTTACCTTTTGCACCACAAAAGCTGACAGCTGTGCACCAACTAACCCAACTACATATTTTGCCAAAGTTTCTGTGTGCACTGAACTAAGAGGCCACAGCGAAAATGACCTACACTCTTGCAGCGAAGTATCATAAGCCAAGCGACACTGCCAATATACAATTTAGCCTCTTCATTCCTTGCGTACAACTTCTTTTTGCAAGTTCTGTCAAGTGGTAGCGAAAGATCTGCCCTTTCTGTGTTTGGAGTAAATTGTGGTTGTATTTCACTTCAACGAACTGAATACTGATCCGAACGACCACTTTGCTGAAGGAAAGATCACGTCTCATGAGATGGGCGGTGTGGTGCGCCGCAAAACCCATAGTAATTTTTTAATACCACTTGCAATAACAAACTATTTCTTCCTTTGAGTTCCATATATTCTTCCTTGGGATTAAATTAGGTGGTGCCGTCTGATTGGATTTAGACTTGATTCACTAGGTCTCTAGATGTACAGAAGTTCCTACAAACAAACCTCGGTAGGACTCCGTCCATTGGTGGCGGTGTGGAGTTCGAGACGCACTTGAACGACTCGCAAGTCGTACTCGCGTGCTTTGGTTCCCAGCATTCTCTCACCTCTTGCTCGGGAAAACTGAAAAAAGAGGCTCATCCTGCGTGTTCTACACAACCATCTCTACAACATGAAGAACGTAACTCCCAACCTAGCAGAATACAGGCTCCACATAACCAATAAAGGCGCTCTCCTACAACTACAGGAGGACATAACGAACAACCTTAGCCTCATTCAATTCCGAGCAATGCCAGCGATCGACTTCCAATGGGCGTTAAATAATGTTGAGCAGGACAGCATGCTGACTGTGCTACAGAGTACCAAGTGGGGCAGTCGCATGCAGCAGTACTTGCACGACTTCCTCAGAAATTGCATTAGACACTCACCATCGGAGACGCAATCTACGACTCATGCCAACATCCACAGCATGATATCCCTCAGGAGTCCATGCTTCTGCCCACCCTTTTCAGTATTGATATGTGTGCCATTGCCCTTGTTCCGTCCCCTACCCCAACTATCGTTTATTCCATCCACGTGGGTGTCATCATGGTATTAAAGAAGGTACAATGCCGGGCTACATCCAAGACACACGTCAACTCGCACTCAACACCATACATATAGCAGCACAGGCCATTGGTCTCAAATGTCCACCGGAGAAATCTGAGCTTCTGCGTGGGCACAGCTCTAGGTGGACGCCACCTTCATCGAAAATTCCTCATCACTGCCCCACAGTCCAGCAACCTCAATTCATCCGTTTAATGGGATACCACATTCAAAAACTGTCGCGGAGCCAATACATTCAAACAGTTGCTCAAGCAGGGAGAACAGATGCGCCACATGCTCCGTCCTGTCTCCACGCATGCTAGAGGTTTTAAAGAGAAGGGCTGGCCGCATTCTGCAATGTACTTTTACTGTCCCGTTTTCGCTACCGTCCCCCCTATACAACACTTGCAAAATTGAAATCCACCAAACTGCAGGTTCTTCTCCGCGTGGCCATAAAACTCTCCCTCAGCCGACTATTCAGCACCGGCTCTTGATCACTCGCACGCATAGGTTGTAATAATTCCGTTCGCGGACTCTTCTCCATCCATAATCGCAGTCAATAGACACGGTTCTCCCTCACTGAACAAGGCAGACGCATTCGAGCACAACTGCATTGCCCCGTCTCAGCACAAATGCCCTTTCGCATCCTGCCATTATCACGAAACACTCGAGTAGTAGTAGTAGTAGTACTTTTACTGATATCAATTCTCGTACACCAAAATCAGCCCTACCAAAGCCTCACCAAGGGCTTGAGTAGCAGTGCCTGGTAGACAGCGAACATTAGAAAAACAAAGGAAAATAGAGATGTTGCAACGAACTCGACAAACAAAAAAAAAGAAAAATTCAACAACACAGAGAGACAGATATACAGACATAACTATTACAACATCAAAAGGGATGACAGTAATACGAAATTAAGACAGTAACACTAGATGAAAGAATTATTCAGACTATCTGAATGGTGCCCCTTACCAAAACACACGCACCCGATCAAGTACAATGAAAGGCGCAAGCAGAGAATCGCCTGCTACCATCGCCTTAACACATACCTGAACCACGCATACCTATTTACAGGCGCCAGCACAGCAGGAGTAGAATCAGCAGGATACTTGCCGGATGAGCATTTTCAACCGTTGCACACATGCACTCTTTTCTCCCGAGACAGCTGCCAGAAAAATTTCATGCCATCATCTACATCATCGCGAGACTAGATACACCGCTTCTTCCTATTATATTCAGTGACTGCATGGACACAGTGATGTATGGACATCTTCCCACCACCATTTCTGCGCAATGATGGACGCGCGTACACTACCCGGCAGACGTAGTCTGGATTTCAGGCCATACTGGGATGCTGGCCAATGAAGGAATAAACAAGCTCGCCCGAGGAACTGTCTCCGGAGCTTGCAGCATCTATGGGCATAATCACATCATGCAATTCGCAAAAGCCTTACAGACTGTCTAGGCACGTTTCACCACGCCTAGCCCCTGAACTTACACGCCACCAAGGAACACATATGCGACAAACACAAATGAACATACTACCCACTGCTGCAGGACCTCCCCTCCTGTGTAACCTTATCGTCGATGACCCGCCGCTCTGCGTCCACAGTGGGGGCCATCCGAACACCTTTCCCATCTTATGAACGTGCCCACCCGACTTCCTCCTTGTACCCGACATACCATTTTGCCATCCTACTACAGCCAGCGGTCATTAGGACCAGTGCTACATGGCTGCATAGATCGAGGAAGTGCTTCGAAACCCGACCAAGTCAGCAAAGACCGGGTAATTGAACTTTACACGGCCGCACCACATCGGGCCAAGCGTTTCTTCGAACATATGGGAAATATCAAGCACTTATAATTCCAGCAAGCCTTTTTGTAGCATTCCGGCCAAAAAGAAAACTTCTGGCAATGAGCCATGGCACACACTGGGCATAGAATACAAATTGAGACACAGGAGCAAGGCGCACCATACTATGACTTGTTGTCGAGCTAGTTGGTACATGCTACTTAAAGTGAATCAGACGCGCAGTTTCAGAGGAAGAAAAAACCGACAGTAGGACCGGGCATAGGACTCCGCATCAAGACGCCCTCTCCTAGTGTCGGCTTTTCTGCCTCTGATGCTCTACGTCTAACGCACCTTAAGTAGCACCATGTTTTGAATGCATATGTCCAATTTTCTGAAAGTATTTTTCACTTTTTGCGCCTCACAGCGTCGGGGATCACAAGTGGTTCTAATTTACACGCGATGGCGACGCTATTTTGACAAAATATAATTGCCAAAAAAAGTTCTCTCGAACGCGTCCGTGCTGCTGAGCCAAAGTGTGAACAGCCTGCCAGACAGGGGTTTCATAACGCCAACGCTGCCGACAAAGTTATCAGGACCTGCAGCAGATTTAATCTTCTGGCGGTGCAGCGGTTCGATCACTGAGCCGGGCGGGAGTTTCGTTAATGGATCTGACGCTTAGCGCTTTTATGCGCCACAGGTTTGTAAAATATTGTTCCTTCTATGCTATAAATACAGGTAACGGATGCTTTTATGTGCTCCTGTGCCCGCAATCGCTTTTTCAGATTGTTTGTGAATGTCTTTCGGAGCCCCTGTTGCTGATACCCGAGCACTGATACCAGTCTCAAGGCTTTACTAGAGCCCGAATCCTTACCCGAGGACTAATCTTAAAAGTTGAATGTCCTTCTTAATTTGCTCAATGATGTAAATATGTGCTCAGTTGAATCCGCAAAGAGTCGCGCTGAGCTATTCCGTACTATAATATGGACCAAGGCCTGTGAAAAAGGTTTCGAAAATAAAATGGAAGGGATTCGAAGGTTAAATGAGCAAATCCGCTCGAAATGAAAACAAGCACGTTTGACCACAGTGAGCACAGAGTTGAGCGGGCGCCCGCGACGACTTGCATTCACATTTTCACGAACTAAACGATCACTTACTGCGCGAAAACTTCATTTCATATCAATGCTGATTCAAGAGAAACGTGGCAACAATTTAAGGTGAATATAAGGACGCTATTAGCTGAAATTCTTGACGCATTGCCTCATAACACTGTTGAGCGTGCTCATCACCTTCAAGCCCAAGAAACATAGGCCCATAATTCTTACATTTTACTCGTAATAAATAAAATAGAAGCACAAAAGAAACCTAAAGAAAAAAATGTTGATGTTACTGAATATTTTTCGCTGCCTACACATCGGGCCCGGAAGAAGCTTTGTCAAATTTGCAAGAAACCACCTAGGCGCGCCACCCATCGCTCTCGGATACGAAAAACTGTTCTTCAAAAAAGGGTAGTACGAGTATGAATTTAAAAGGCGTTCGGAAAAGAACGCACAATAGCGTCTATAACTGTTAGCGGTGTATTGTTTCACACTGGGGAAACCACTTAATAGGAATGCCCGAGGAGCAGTAGGAGTAGTTACCTAGAATTTAGGCAGCAATAGCTTGATTTGGGCGAGTTGGTCCATGCTGAATAACGTAGAAGTTGCGCTGCACCTAGGTTATTCAGGAATTTGAGTTCCTGTTATTATTATGGGCAGTATAGAGAGCGATGTTAGGTGCACTACAACAATGAGTCAGTCGGCTAGCGAAAGACCTGAGAACCGTTCAGACCGATAGCAGGCGCAGAAGCAGCTCTCTTTCATTCTTCTTCTCTTTTACAGTGAAGCTGCATATGGCTAGGGCATTGCCGTCGTCCGCGAACAACCCTCGAGCTAGCTCGTTGACGCCCCTTGGCGCGACTGCGCGAACGCGCTTGTGGCACTTCTCACGCGTTCGTCATCGTCGTCTCCTTCCACAGCTTGCTCCGTTACCGCTCATTGCTTAAGGGGGTATGAGCATATAGTTTCATGCTACTATAGCTAGAGGGAAATTTGGCGCTGCGATTGTTCAACCGCCTTGGGAATGATGGGAAGCACAGGCTGCGGATTGGTATGTTGTGGACGGGCGAACTAGTCCACAGATATTTTTGACAGTTTTGGTTTCGCTCCAAGCGCAATTGCTATAACCCGCAGTGGGACGGTGCGACGCAAAGCTCTCTACTTTGGTTCTGTTGCTCGAAATGGCGATAGCGCGCTGGGCCAGTGGCTGGGCCGATCTTTGTGTCGCGGTGTAGTGTCGAAGCCCTGACGAGAAAGCGACAGCATCGTAAACGTTGAAAGGACGTGTGTTGAGCGATTTCACCTTGGTTTGTTAATTGTTTGAGGTTGGCGCTGTAGCGCTACGTGCTTTATGAAACTTCAGAAGAACAAAAGGAAGTCACTACTGAACAAGACACAGACAGTTGTACATCCAGTGGCTTGACAATCAAATTTCATTGAGGGTGTCATTACGCATTTCACGTTTATGCGCTCACTTAAATGTGTGTTTTAGAGCTTTGACACACAAAGTTACTTGTGGTGTCAAAGGTTAATACTTCCTGACGGTAGTCTGCTGTCGCAAAATCGGTAAGTGCAGAGCCATGCCATAACAGCTGCTGGCGACCGCTTCAGAAGCGGTACGTCAACATAATATATAATGAAGCATACTCGTAGGAGGCCACAAACGTCCTAGCTAGCACTGCAGCAGATGTGCTTAAAAGTACTTGAAGACGTCCAGCAATCGTGACAGCCGACGCAGCCTTTCGAAATAGCGAGAGGGTTCGCAAAAATATTGCGTTCGCAGCAAGCAGGCATCGTAGACGACACTTGTAGCATTCCTCTCAAAGGCGCAACACTTTCTCAGAATAGAAAATTTTTATTTTCATAAATAGTTGTTGAGTATTTTTATATAAGTAACTGCACATTTCTTATTACTGTTGTAAAATTAAACTAATAATTATGCTCTGGTACTAAATCGGGAACCGAATTGCAGAAAAATGCATACCGTAGTGCCCTCGTCGCAAACGGTGCTTCAATCTCAAAGTCCTACAATGCTTATGTTGTGTTTTGCATTATATAATATACTGCAGAAATAAAATTAGATTTTATGGGATATTATATGAGCATGGCTTTGTTTACTGCGCCGCAAGCACACGCCGCTGATCTAAAGATCGAAGTCAATCCGAAGCCTGTGCTTCCCATCATTCACATGTGGGTCTAGGCAACGCTCAGGAGAGCCCCCGCAGACACGAGAGCCACATTTCCATCTAGGGTATTTATTTAGAAACTCTATGGGTATGAGCCATTCATTGGCAAGAAGAAACTATCCTCATCTTCATCAATAACAACTATTATTATGAGCAGTGGCTCAAGCATAGTCATCTTCTTTCACAGCTGGCTTGTTTGCGCCCCTCAGCCCAACCACTCTTAAACACGTTCGTGCCTTTCTTCGCACGTTCGTCGTCGTTGTCTTCCCTAGCTGGCTCCGTTGCCGCTCATCATTCCAGCATAGAATTTCATTTCTCTTCTGTCTTCGTAATGAGAAAGCCAACATAATTCTTTTTTTTTATTTACGGTGGTATGAACTATTGCTTAAGGGGGTATGAGTAATTAAGTAATTGTTGTACGTGATGGACGTATTCATTAACAGAGGTGTTACGAGAATGTGCGCAGTCTATCGTCGCGATGACGACCGATCAGGACAATAAACATGTTCGTACCTTCGTTCGAAATTCTGTCACCTGTGTGTCGTGTGCTAAACAGCTTCGTTGGTCATCTACCTTCACAGGGTGTAATGGTTCACTATATGTTTCTTCCAATCTCGCAGCGTGAGGCACGAGATACATGCACCGCAGTGCGCTATCTATAAAAGGCGGCCCAGAAAGATGATGATGGCTGCTAAAGGCGTCCCGCCCCCCCCTTTAGGAGACAAGCAGCAGTGCAGCGGTGCCCAATAAGCAGCCTTTGATGTCGGGAGATCAGGCAGGTCCGTCGTTTCAGCCGTTTTAATGTCATTGACAGTGGCAATGATGGAGAGGTCGCTAACTTGGCTTGTTTCAGGCTGTCTATCGCCATGACTTCGTGTCCGTTGAGATCGATAGTAACAGTTTTTAGTTTTTCTGCCCGCTTGAGTGCTTTGAAAAGGCCTTTATAGGGAGGAGTAAGAGATGGCTGGATTCCTTCAGGCCGTATGAAAACGTGGCTCGCTGTGGGCATGCATTTGCTGAGAAAAACATTACTGGAGGATGCAACTCTACTAAGACAAGGGCGAAAGCATGCAAATAAGAAGCGGAGCTGCTGAACATGACTGTCTGGATGGGGCGCGGCAACAGTAGCTTGTGCGAAAAATTCACCGGGCAACCACAACATTGTGCTATAGACCAGCTCCGCAACTGTCCAGCCAAGGTCTTCCTTGAAAGAGGAGCCCACGCCAAGTGGTGCGAGAGCAAGGCTTTCAGGCGAAAGAGAGCGAGCCTGGCGGGCCATGAAGGCGGTGTTAAGTTGACTGTGAAGGCGTTCAACTATCCCGTTGGCCCGTGGATGATACGCGGTAGTATGTATATGGCACACATCAAGCAGGCAGGTTAGTTCGCGGATGAGATCACATTCGAACCGGCGGCCGCGATAGGTCGTAACAACGCTTGGGCATCTGAAGCGCGAGATCCAGCCACTGATAAACGCGGAAGCCACTGTAAGTGCCGCCATGTCAGTCAGAGGAAAGGCTTCAGGCCGGAGGGTGTAAGGGTGCGCAAGTGAGTATGCAGCGAGCACCTCGGTATGGTGGCAGTGAGCCAACGATGTCGACGTGAATATGATCTAACGGGGCATCAGGTGGACGAAAGGAGTGAATTTGCGACTTCTAGTGTGTCGTGTCGTCTTGAAGCGTTGACAGTAAATACATTCGCGAGCCCAGCGGCGCACGTCAGAGTTCACACTTGACCACACAAAGCGGGACGTAAGCATATGCTGGGCGACACGAACTCCGGGATTACTTGTGCCATGTAGCTTGTCAAATACTTGATGGCGGAGTCGGAATGGAACTAATGGACATATACCACTCCTCAACACCTCACAAGAGATAGTGCCTGAAGAAAGTGGAAGGGGCACGTCGAAGAGTGCTGAAGACGCAACAGAGGACCCGAAGTCCCAAAGCTCGACTTCTGAACGCTGCGCAGTGGCGATCTTTTCGAAGTCAACTGTGACAGTGGATATTGAGTCGATACTGGAGAGGGCATCTGCGGCTGTACTGATTAAACCTTCAATGTATCATATGTACACAGTGAACTCGGAGATAAAATTGAAGTGTCGTGTCTCTAGTGCGCCATAAGTGCGGTGATTACTGCGAAAAGCCAGCGTCCAAGGTTTGTGACCCATGAGGAGGTGAAAGCTTGGTCCTTCCAGCAGGTGTCGGAAAAGCGGAACTCCCCAGCATTCCTCCAGCACCTCGCGACCGAACGTGTCGTCGCCCGTTTCAGCAGGCTTCATATTCTGGGAGAAAAAGACGATTGGGCACCAGGACTTGCCCAGGCACTGCTGGAAAACGGCGCTGACAGCCGCACTAGATGCATCTGCCAAAAGACGCACTGGTGCAACATGTAGAGGTTCACCAGCAGCGTGGCATCTGTCAATGCGTTTCCGGCAGCTTGGAAGGACTCTTACGTGTCAGACGTCTAGGACAGTAGAACGGACCGAGATTTAGTGGTCTTGAGAAGCTCGGTCTGTGGTGTAATGATTCGGGCGATGTTAGGAAGAAAATGGCGGTGGAAGTTGAGCACCCCAAGGAAATCGTAGAGCTTTCTCAGTGACGTTTGCCGAAGGAACATGTGCGAGCCTTGAACTTTTTTTTTCAAATGGTCTGGTTCCTTCGGAAGTGACGTGGTGTCACAGACACAATTTGCGGGGTTGATGACAAGGCCGTGTCCTTGTAGCCGAGAAATAGCAGGCGTAAATGGCTTAAAGCTGTTTGGGGGAAATGTTAGCCACCAGGAGGTCATCGAAGTATGCAATGACGAAGGGGAAAACTATTTATTTATTTATTTATTTATTTATTTATTTATTTATTTATTTAGGATACCCCTAAAAGGCCCTCTCGCAGGAGGGTATTACATAGGGGGGGTTGCGGTAATGCATACAGATGTAATAAATCAGTAATAAGTCTAGAAACAACGATACAGAACGGGAACTGATAAACTATAATCACAAAAAATAATAATACAAGGCCAATAAGATTGTCGGCACATCGCACGCAGGCGACAAAGGGCCAAGGAACGGCAAAGAAAATTATCCCATTCAACCGACGTGCTCTGCGTCCACACCACCAAATATAGCACTAGTTCGAAATAAGCCTTCTCAGCAATTAATTTGCAGGGCCAATCAGCTACGGCCGCCTTTGTCCATGCTTCCACTCCGAAGGAGGTGAAGGACGTGCCCATATGTATGGAACTCCACATTAACAAGTGTAAATTCATGCATGTATAAAGCGCCACACACTTACATTCTTTACAAAGTCTCTCTAGAGTCCGTGACTGTGTATAAGTACCTTCGTGTACAAAGTAGCAGCAACATTACCTGTACTACTCACAGAGCTTACGCCGTAAGCAAACCTAACAGAACCGTGGGATTTGTTTACCGTAACTTTTATCTTTCCCCACCTGCCTTAAAGCTGACGCTCTATAAAACACTAATACTTGGAAAATTGGAATACACCGTGTCTGTTTACTACCCAAGTAATGAAAACCTCATAGATTATGTTGAAATGGTCCATAAAAACGCAGTCCGTTTTGTCCTGTATAAGTATAACAGAAATGCAAGAATAACCACCAGTAAATCAAGTTTGAACTTGGCTTACTATCATCACGTCGAAAACGACTTCGCCTCTTTCTTTTTGATAATATCTTTCATCCCCCGGAATTACACAGCAAACTGCTTCAGCCACCGCGATACATATGTAGAAGATTTGTTCATGCTAACGAGGTCGGCATACCTTTTATCAGAACAAGTTCATTTTCAGATTTATTTCTTCCACACACATCTGACAAGGGGAATCACCTTCCCGAGAATGTTGTTACAACTCTAAGCGCACCGTCCTCTTGTTTCTCATGTCTGTCTGCATCCCTAGCTCTGTTCAAAAATAACGCTACCACCCCTACTCAGCCAGCTGTCCCTACTTTAGCAATTCTAAGCTATGAGCTCTTTAAAAATGCCCTAGCTAATAATGCGTAAAAACAACCCATTTAAGCACCGACCACCTTTATATAAAACATGATAATATTGCATCGTTTGCTGTTTCATTCATGATTCGCTATAGCTAATACTGTGTAGAGAGAGCCCATTTTGGTACTTGCTACTTTTATATTAAACTGAAGTGCTAAGCTTTGATTGAATTATGGAGCTGCACTTTATACAATAATGTAATGGTATGTGTACATTGTATGCATATATTTGTGGTCTGCACCAGGTTTTGCTGCGTAGCGAAGACGCTCCTGTTCCGGGCGATGCTTCCTTCGGGCCGGGGTGTCCTCGACGCTGAGTGCACACTATGGAGCCATTTTACTGGCGCGCGTTTGGGTGCGCCTTCTGCATACGTGGCCAGCATGCTTTTGAGACGCAAGCTTCAAGTGTTCTCTTCAGGCTATAGACGATTGTAATGTTCGCGCTATCACAGACCAGCATGCGACCTCCACAGCACCGCACCTGCATTTTTTTGTCGCATTGGGAAGCAACCACCGACGGAAGAAAAGAAGGTACGACCTGCCACGTCAAGCAGACTGCAATGGGAGTAAACGTGACAGCCGTAGCTGCATTGTCGGCCGCTTGGATGGACCCAACGGCGCTAGCTCTTGGGAATGGGACGCATCCGCTTACAAGAACGACGGCTTTCCAGGTGCGGCTTTGACGCATTGTCTGCTCCAGCCCTAGACAACAGTCCCCAAAAGTGGCTCCGCGGCGGGTCACACCCTTTCTTATGTGCACGGCAGGCCACACCTTTTTCTTACCCAGCCACCGTGGGAAAGCAAGCACAGCACGTGCTATGCGCCCAAGCTATGCATCTCAGTCGCGGCGGCGCTGGCCGGGGTGTGCGGAAGCGAGCGCCATCTGGTAATGTTGCGGAAACTCACGAGATTGCGAGTAAGAATTAGGGTACTTCGATGTCCTCCTCCACCACCACTCCGGAGAGGTTTCGGAAGAGCACATCGAGGCAGCCTTTCATGTATTGATGGATGCTATGGGCATACACTTTTGGTCGGTTGCAACTTGAAAAAGACAACAGAAATTTCTGTCACAGTTACAGAAACGTCAGGAACTTCTGTCGTATGACATAATTTTCTGTCGCAGCTACATAAACCTATGTCGTACGACAGAAGTTCCTGACGTTCCTGTAGCTGTGACAGAGATTTCTGACGTTACGACATTGCTTCTTACGTCGCAACAGAAACATTCTGTCGCGAATACCAAGAGTTCCAAAGTCACAACAGAAACGTTCTGTCGCGACAACAAGAGTTCTGAAGTCGCAACATCTTTTTCTCGCGACAGCGATTGTGATGTTCCGACAGAAATTCCGACATCGCAACAGAAACATTATGTCGTGATGACTAAGAGTTCGCAAGTGGCAATAGAAACGACAAAAGTTCTTAAGTAGCAACAGCCATTTTCTATCGCGTCAGCGATTCTAACGTCACAACAGGAACTCTCTGTCGCGATGATGGACACTTTCTGTCGTGGCAATAGAAATGTGCCGCTTTCTATCCGCAATGACCAATGCCATGACGCCAGAATAGAAGAGCTTTCCGTCACGATGCTTTCAAATTGTGTGCCAGTTTCACATCGGCAGTGGACACTGCACTTTTCTCTTCTGTGGTATTTTATGGCGAGTTCTCTGAATCCGGCAATGGTGATAGCACCGACACCGATATTAAAGTCGACGTGGCGAATTGTCCTAATTCTGCCGTGACGACGAGGCATTAGCAATCGCCATACCGGCCTCCTCAAAATCGGCCGCTGATTGAAATCATAGCATCTGCGGGAACGCATGCGTATTCAATTTGTTTCATATGGTATGATGTGGCAGACAGGCGTGTGGACTTACACGTGCAGTTACGCTGGCACATTAATTTACCAGAAATATTACATAAGCTTTTGCGAAGCGGAAAATAAATTTTGGTTGGTTCCCCAAAGTTGCGTGAAAATCTGTCTCGCTTGGGCGTCAGTATTCTGGCACAGCACCGCTGTGAGAAACCGGTATGGTATCTAAATGAACACTCATCCTCGAATGTTTATGCAGCTATTTTGCAGTGACCAAAGAAATTATATGCGCGCTCAAAAGTGTAAAGAGCGAGAGACAGCTGTCGAAATTATCAGCAACAACGCTAACAGTGACCCTGGTCACTGTTTTCTATTTCTGAATTTCTTATTTATTATGGATATCGTAAAGCAAAATTTATGTTCTATCACTCTACGATGTACTGGTCGATGGAAACACTTCTGCTCTCCTAGAGAGGCGCCGATTTATACGACGCAGTGAAAGCGCACCTTGGCTCTCAGCACGCAAATGTAATCAACAATGCAGACCGAGATTCTCACTGTTGGCATGGCCAAAATCTAGACGCGCAGTCACGTTCGGCGTGGTGCAGCCGTAGTCTCATCCTTAGGCTGCACCATGCCGAACGTAACTGTACGTTTACATGTACGTGTCAGGCGCCTGACGACGAGTTAACTTTGTCATGGGCAGAATTTCCACGAGTTCAAGATCGCCCACTGTCAGTGGAATCTGGATCGATGTGCGAGGCCGCTAAGAAGCGTCCAGTGCCGTCTGACAATCCATCACCCTCGAGAAACGAGGCTCGCGTTTCCAAAGTGTCAAAGGTAACAAAACCGTTCCGGGGAAAACCTACTCCTGCACATGTCCCTTGCGTTAACGTGCACCAAAAGTTCCATAGTGCATCACCTCATCAAGAAGGGAGAGGTGCACCTCTGAAGCAGCGTATGAACGCTGCACCTACATAGGTAATCATGGCGGGCGCTCTTCCCTTTCATTTGAGTACTTTAAATGCCCGTGGCTTACGAATTAAGCCACGGCAAGTACAGCTTCTTCATTTCTTACGCAATAGAAAATTAGGTGTTGCTGCTATCCAGGAAACGAAGATTGAATCCGACGAAAACACAGAAGTAGCTCTATCTCCATTCCTACCTCACTATAGCGTTCGTGTCAGCCATGCAATAGACGTTTCCTCAGGTTGTATGTTATTTCTTAGAAAACGTTTACCATGTGATTTGATGCATTTGATTACAGATAGGGAAGGGCGCCTAATGTGCTGCGATATTGATATCAGTGGTACGAGCTTTAGATTTGTGTGTGCTTATGCCTTGAAGAAGTTACGTGAATGCGAGTGTTTCTTCTTATCGCTAGAACATCATTTCTGTACTGATCGTGCATTGGTCCTATTTCGCGAATTTAATTCTGTACGTAACACGCTTGATCCTACGTCACCGAAGCTCAGACATGATCCAAGTTGTGATGCATTCCAACACCTGATATGTGATTATCAGCTTGTCAACATTGGGGAAAATGAAAAGGAGGGATGTCGGTATACGCACTTCCAGGGTACCTCGCATGCAAGGCTTGGTCGAATTTCCGTTTCACTTAGCGCGCTACCTCTTATTTATGGTTACACTGTGCATCGTATATTCTTTAGTGACCGTTGCCTATTCTCAACATCGTTTGGCAGCCGTCAGTATCATAGTCGGCGTGTGTGCTGGGAGCTGTGTAAGTTTAATAACCAATGACTTTCGCGTGAATGTTTCTTAAATCGTGTTACTGAGCTTATAGATCATATGTCATGCCGCAAGTACTTGCCACTCTTTGCTGTGCGGGAATTATTCAAACAGGAAGCTAAAATGATAGCTATCGAAAAATCATCAGTATTGGCCTTTAAAGAAAAGAATAATTACAAAGCATTGTATAGACTTCTGAGTGAATTGCATGAGCTGGAATGACTACATCCGGGTCATATTGACCCGGATGTAGTCATTCCAGATGTGAATACCATCAACATATTGTTGATGGTATTCATAAAGTCAAGGCACAGTTACAAAATTTGAAAGCAGAAAAAATACAGTTGTGCACTAGTGCGTGCGCTAGAGCACCGTTTCCTGGAAGAACAGCCTTGCAGTACGGCCCTTGTTGATCGGCGCCGACACGCGCTATCTAAACAAATACTACACATAGAGTATGGTGGAGAGTATGGTATTGGTAATGAGTCTAACTAAAGCGTTTTTCGAACATTATCAAATACTATTTCAAGAAAATAGGCCATTGAATACTCATGCTGCCAAAAAAATTGTATCGTTGCGGCCCTAGTTAAATCAGGATGATTACGATTATGCAAATGAAAACATTGATATCAATGAGTTAACTGCATGCATCGATTCATTAGTGAAGGGCAAGGCGCCCGGCCCAAATGGCCTTACTGCCGAATTTTATCAGCGTTTGCGTTCCCTGTTATCGCCATTATTACTTCAGGTGTACCGTGAGGCCTTGGAAGTCGGGTACCTAACCGCCACAATGTACGAAGGACACACCGTCCTTATAGCCAAAAGCGATGATGAGACTAAATTGCAGAAAGTTGAGCGATATTGACCTATCTCCTTATGCAATGTGGATTATAAAATTTTTGCTAAGGTATTAGCTAACCATTTGCAAGTTGTCATGAGATCTGTGGTCGGTGATTATCAAACATGTGGCATCAGGGGCTGGTCCATTCAGACGAACATTCATGTTGCGAGATCGGTGCTAGAGTGTGTAGCTGAAGGGATTGGACAGGTGGCAATGGTACAGCTAGATCTGGCTAAGGCGTTGGACAGGGTGAATCCCTCATTCCTGTTTACTGTACTAGAGCCTAAAAATATCGGATCCCTGCTTCTTAGTGGTGTCAGGATATGTTATGCTAATGGCTCAACGAGGCTGATA
This sequence comes from Dermacentor albipictus, assembly GCF_038994185.2. Lineage (NCBI taxonomy): Eukaryota > Metazoa > Arthropoda > Arachnida > Ixodida > Ixodidae > Dermacentor > Dermacentor albipictus. The sequence goes on from NC_091824.1 coordinate 29,822,747, forward strand.
GTAAATGGCACTCTCTCTCCGATCCGGCTAGGCTTGTATCATTAGTACGACAAGGATGCCCTTTGTCACCACTTCTGTTCTGCTTGTATTTAGAGCCCCTTTGCATGAGCGTTATTAAAGAACAAAATTTCCAACGGTTTAAATTAGTGACTAATCAGGTTCGGGTTTTTGCGCATGCAGACGACGTGTAAAGAGTGTAAAGACCGCTCTTGAATTTACAGAAGAATTTTGTGTGGCTTCTGGTGCAAGTTTTAACTTTGAAAAAAGTTCAAGTTTTTGGTTTGGATTATGGGCCACAATTCTATCATATTACGCAGGCATTCAATGAAAAAAAAAGATCTGCGTTGTTTAGGTGTGCCTCTCTCACAGTACAGAAATAGCAACGCTCGCAGTGAACACGTGGTCATTGGTCGGGAAAAGTTGGCGAAATTCAACATAAAGGGAATTCATGGCGAGGGCGGAATTCGTCAATGTTCATTCGTGCTGAAGTGTGCAACGTGTTCTTACATTCCCGTTTTATGTATGTGCTGCAAGTACTTAACTGCTCCCTACTTCGCCGTCAGGCGCTGCATCGCGTATTTGCAACATTTATTTGGAGTTCGAGTTCTGAATCGATGCGCCGCGACAGTCTGTTCCTGCCCTATGAGAGTGGTGCTCTAGGATTAGTCCACCTCTTCGTTAGGCAAATTGTTTCTCGCGTATTTTTCTTTCGAGACAGTGACCATCCATTTTTGAGTGAAATGTTGCAACTCCGTTTAGTTAATTACGTTCCTAATATAGTAGTGCCATCAAATGCCAAAGATGCCCCACACGCTCCTTGGGGCTTTCTCAAGGAGATTGTTGCAACATTTCTTTTCTTGAAAGTTAGATTCAGCCTTGAGTACGTGTTCACTGGGAGTCGAAAAGCAATTTCTGTGACACTGGCGAACTCTATTTTCCCAGATCCTTTGTATCGTGCACATTATTTAAGGCGACCTTATGAGGATGTACTTCATCGCGTCCGAAAAATGTGTGTACTTCCTGGAGCAAAAACATTTTCTTTAAATTACATTCGGAAACACTCCCTGTTAAAACTTGGTTCAATTCGAGGGGTGGCATTGTGCCGTAGTCAACAAACTATCGACTCTGTCCACGTGCCGAAACCATAGATCACTGTTTCATAGACTGTAGGGATGCTGCTTTTTTTTCGAGTGGGGGGGGCGACATTTTCCAACGGATGCTTAAAATGGACATTGACATGACTCCATATTCAATTAGGTTTCTACCATTTAAGGCTACGGCTGGTCCTTCCTATGACATGTTCATAGTACTTGGTTTATATAGCCTATGGAGAATTAGACTGTGTGATCGCCATACTGAAAGCCAGTGATCTACAAAATCCTTCTTTCGTGAAAGTGCTGCTTATGTAAGAAGTGTGTATGCTGCGCAAGAACCTCCGCCAGACGATGCACTTGTTGGATGCATGTGTGTGTTTGCCTGAGTTTTAAGTGTGTAGATGCGTCCACTTTGTAATACACCTTCAGTTTTGTTTTTCATGTAATAAACAAAACAAAAAGTTCGGCGCGGTGCAGTGGTAAGATGCTGAGTTCGGGATCGTCAGGCCGAAAGTACGAATCCCAGCGGAAAACTTTTCATTTCTTTACTTTTTTGCACTACCAAATTTAGACAGCCCTAAAGAGTTCTTTGTCAATTTTTAACTAAATATTGATCAAGAACTACAGGACGTCACACTACAGACAACAGATGTCAGGCAACAGAACGTCAGTAACAGAACGTCCCAAAATACGACAGACTAAGATTTCCTTTTGTATTTGTCAACTGGGTTGCACCACCAAGCTCTTGTTAGTATATTGGCCAATGCCCTACCTATGTTCAAGAAAATAAAAGACGCAAAGAATTCTCCTCCCCAAACTTTCCGAATCTCTATTGGGAACATTATGTTAGTATGCCTACGTTGTTGGTCATTTCCCTACTTTTTTTCTACCAATCTTCCAGTCTCCTCTTACTAATCCCTGCTGCGGATATGTTTCCTTTCCCCTTGCTCTTACTGAACCCAAGAGCTTCAAGGAGGCCACAGGTGCCTAAATCGACCGCTGGATAGATGTTGTCATATTCTAATGAAACATGCTGCATGGTTTCCCTTGCTTTGCTGCAGCAAGCACATTGTTCTTCTGCGTTGTTGTATCTTGCTTTATAAGTGCGTGTTCTAAGGCATCCTGACCTTGCTTCGAAATGTTAAGAGCTTCCTTTCACGTTATCGCGAATCATTTCTTTCTTGATTTCGTTTTCTTTTCTGTGATATAGTTATTCATAGCAGGCGTCTTTTCCATTGCCACCACCCATGTGATTATCTCAGCCTCTGCGACTTTCCGCCTGAAGTTCTTTATTTTCATGTTGCTCACCATACTGGCCGCATGCTAGCTGGTAAGGGTCCTAGATTTTTTCCTTCACTGTGAAACAATGTTCTTCCTGTACAAATCCTTCCTGAACACTCTCCCAGCCCATTTACTTTCCACCACATTCCTCAGTCGCTCTTCGTAACCAGTCTTATCCTGGTCATCACTCACTTCAAAAATTGTCCCGCCCATATCACACTGCACAGCTTTCCAGGAGGCGAGCGCCATCTCATGGTGTTGCAAGAAACGTAGCGTCGCGTGCGGCAAGACCTTCCCAGCAGCGCTCGGAAAGTCGGAAGGAGCTGCACAGGAAGCTTCGCTTTAAACGTGGAGAGAGGCTCGGGCGGAGAGGCGTATTCTATAATTATCCACCTAGTGGACACCTCTGTTTCGTCTGCTGCTTAAGTGCTGATTGGATAGGAGCGCCTGTCTCCTTCTGATTTGTCCCAGCCGATCAGTACTTCAGCCGCCGACGAAAAGGAGATGTCCACTAGGTGGACATTTACAGAATCCCCCACCTTTCCCAGGTCGACAGGTGCAGATGCAGCTGAGGACCGGAGCAAGGAAGATGCGTTAGTTTGGTCGGATGTGAACGCTCGGAAGGCAAATTGCAGTTGGAGGGACCCATTCGAGCGCCAACGCACGAGTGATGCTCATATATTACACGTATTCGGCTCCTGTTTCCCAGCGGACGCACAAGAGTCTGCTAGCCCGCCTGCAGTTTCTCGAACACTTCTTCGAATGACGCACCACGTCAGCTAGTTGGAAAGCTGAACCACGAGCTCGCTGTGCTAACACAAAAGCTTTGTAAGGGCACTTCGCATAGTCTTCATATGCCCAATGGTTCGTGTCAATTTCACTTCTACTTTTCTGGTGTTTCAGTGTATGTTTCTGTGCTATGCTTCTTAATGTTTATTCATTGCTGCCCTCGGAGACGTCTGCATGACTCCCCCATAAGGCTGCTCCCAAATCGAGTTATGACACATCTGTTTGCTTATGTTGGACGTCAGTGGCACCAAAGCTACAATTTCTTGCATGTTAGTCTGCGGCCATTTTCCCAATTGCGTTGTATAAAAAAAGTCAAGACATTTTTCAACGACTCAATACGTGAAACAAACCACTGTCTGAAGAACTATATGGGGTATTTTATTTTGAATGTTATCACTTCTTGTTCATCCATTCATGAGCATCGTTCGAGTTTTTTAGATTCATAATGCAATTATTTCCCTCATGTACCTTATATATACCTTATGAACAATGAGTAACGCGTGCTAATTATTTAGAACTAACTAAGAATTGCCTACCCTGATCTCGGATTCGATAATATAGTGCAATAACAGTATTGAGCTGTGTGCTTGATGCCTTTTACTTAGACAAACTTATTGTTGAACTTTTCCCCACTGCCATTTTTATGCCATGACGCTTAGGATGCAATAAATAAATAATAAATAAATGGTCAGCAAGCCATTGTCCTCCTCGTTGTCGCCATCGTAGCCGTCACATACTTGTCATTGGGCCACCATCGTCATGCAGAAGTCATTGGGCCTGTCATCCTGTCATTGTAGCCATGCCACCAACTGCTTTGCGCAGCCACTAACTTATACACGGCAAGAATACTAACGAGAACCAAAATGCTGTATACGTTCTTAGTATCTACAACGTGTAGCCAACATAGGAACACACTCAAGGATCATCACAAGTTGCTCAGTCACCTCGTATAGTTTATATAACTACAACGATGGAAATTCTGTCTAAGTCTGCATGTTTCTTTGGAAGTGCCCAGCCGCAGCAATGAAATCATCCGCACCACGCACGCATTACTTCACGCATTCTTACATTGTGGTGAGGGAATTAATAAAAAAATAGCGTAGTAGATATAACATGGGTGTTCAGTCTATCAGGCCCTGGGATCAAGTAGGGGCTATATTATTGGCCACTCCAGCATAATAAGTAACGCTTCATATTTTTGCTCCTTCAGCTTTCGAACAACACGCACTGATACGTGGATAACTATCAAGATCATATGCAAATCAAAGGCATGTCATAGATGCTCCATTCATGTGGAAGTGCAGCCCATTTATGTGCAAAAAGTAATCTAACTGTCATTCAACCAATGCCGTTTGAAAATTGTCGTGAGGGCTCTCGTCTTATAAGCTAATCATTCAAAATATAATCTAGTGTAATTTGACTCTACAGGTATTCAGTCTGTCTGATAGTTTCGTTTATTCTTCTTTTTGGGACCATCATTGTTTCATTCACGCCAAATCTATTTTCAAAAGTGTTTCTTCCAAGACTAGGGCGGTCTTTACAATCTGCACTTCGCTTCCCACGAAAAGATAATAGGTTATTTAAGAACAGGAATAAGAGAACAACACACAATTACATGACGTGGCACAATATAGTATGAATCATGACAAGCAGATTGGTTTGTCATCCACCACCTGTCGACCTTGCGTCTGAGGCTCAATCGGATTTAATTTCTGAGCAGGTTCTCATTATTAGAAGAACATCTGTTTTTTGAACGTATTGCCCACAATACATGCGGCAGCTTCTGCTGTTGTTTAGATATGTTCGCGCTATGTCACTGGCTACGAACGCACTGGGACCTTTCAGATAATCCTTACACTCCCCATCTATAGAAATTAGTGGCCGTATCGTAGATATTTGCGTCTAACTACGAAGGAAGAAAGCAAACAACATATTAAAAAAATACAATAAGGTGCCACGTGCACTCATGAGGCGGCGTAGAAACATCAGTCTAGAATGGAAGTTATCTTCTGGAGAACTAAAAGGCAAGAGGGGGAAGGGGGCGACTGCTGAACTGTTGCCGAAACCGTTTTAAAGCTGCTAATGGTTATCGATCGTGACCGGTGGCCAGGCACGTACCCAGGGGGGCTTCGGGCCCCCCCCCCCCTAAATTTACGCGGCAATTACCCCTCCCCTTCCCGCCCACGCCACCACTCCTCACACACATTCCTTAAGCACCGCCAAATCAATGTTCAGACTTGACAGCTATTCGGTGGTCAACATTTTGATGCCTCTCACTCCTTTTCGATGACGGCATTTATGGGCATCTCCTGATGTGTGGAGGCCAGTTTTCTCATCGATTCAGTGCCCGCGCGATAAACTCGAGATGCGTTCAGTTGTCACCACCTATTCAACCGTCAGGCGCATAGCTGTTGATTCGTTAGTTCAACCTTCTTTGTTTAGACTAATGCAGAGACCAGGAAAGGGATTCGGTTCGTAGTCAGCTGGTCTTTGTGCTTGAGGAACAAGTTTCAGCCGGAGAAAACGCCAGTTGAGTTTAACTTTTTCCCTTTACTTCGTTATTACCTCGAGTCGCGGCTCACCGCGACGCTGGCAAATCGTCGGAACCATATTCCCGCGATATGGGTTAAATAAAGGGCAAATTAAAATAATGGGAAACAGCATCCATCATCTAACCCTGCAATGAACCTTAAACCCATAAACAATATGACTATCACCCGTTACCTCGTCTTGTTTTTGCCTAATTGTACAGTACTTTTTGCGCAAAATTGGCAACTGGAAAGAAGAGCCGCAAGAAATGGAGAAATTACGCCAAGGCAACAGCCAAACAGGAAGGAAAATCGAGAATGAACAACTTTAGCCTTTGTTTATAAAGTATTTATGGATTAACACCTTCTTATTTAAAAAGAAAGTACAGAAAACGCAGCCGGAAATGGCGAACAATGCTGTGCGTCTTTAATTACACTTCTACAGTTGTCAGTCGAGCCACCTGACGTAGGCACTACTCTGATGTGCTTATGTAGGTGTTTTTTTAACCTTCCGCGGTGGGCGCAGTACGGCTGGAACCGCAGCGTCCTGCACTCTACGCGGTTGTACGGGACGTGCGGCCACGCATCATTGCGCTACTTCCCAAATAACACTACAAGTCTGTTTTGGCACTTCACTTGGTAGAACAGTAAACAAGGGATCCAAAAAAACCTGTGATTGTTCGGCATATATACATTTCTCTATAATTCTTCCAGAGATAATAAAAGAAAGTTGTCACTCTAGTCGGATACAACTTAAGTCTGCAGTGAAGCCCCGCGCATGCCCTCATAACCACCAGCCGCTGTTCCTCCTGCGAGGCTGCAAATAATTCGTACTTCAAACGTTTCCTATTACCCAAATAAGGCGGTAACCACAAAAATAAAATTCTTAGGGCATAATTTTATATGTTTTCCCTCACCTATTATAGTGGAATGGCGCAAGCCTAATTCTTTATCGAAGTGAAATGAAATGCTTGCTTCGCTGCAACTACTTAATTTCAAGTTTCACTTCATTTGGCAGTGAAATTTCATGAGTAAAACGGGCTCAGCAGCGAAATGAACTGTACTGCACACTTCTGAAGATTTAATTAATTATGTAGTTTTATGTGGCCATAACCACGATCTGATAGTAAGGCACGCCGTAGTGGGGGACTCCGAAAATTCGGACCACCTGGGGTTCTTTAACGTGCACGAAAATCTAAGTAGACGGGTGTTTTCGCATTTCTACCCCATCGAAATGCGGCCACCGTGGCCGGAATTCGATCCCACGACCTCGTGCTTAGCAGTCACTAAGCAACCATCGCCGGTAGACTTTTTAAAAGTGAAATGCTCAGGCTCCATACGCTTTGCCCATGTCTGTTGCCCATCTCAATGCTTCCGTCGATGAAAAGACTCAAGAACAGCAGACGCTCCGGAGGTATCAAGTACGACGCCATTTTGAAAAGGCCTCATGACGACGATTTTGTTTGCTTCTGTGATTGGCAGGCGGAGTAACACAACCCCGCAAGGTTGTGTTACTCCGCCGCAAGGTCCGTGTGCCTTGGTTGCCAACTGCTCCTCTTTAAGTTGTATGCTACTATAGAAATCTACTATAGGGAGAGGCCTTCATCTTGCAGAGGACATAACATAGGCTGATGATGATAGAAATTTTAATTTTGCGCTTTCGTTCGTTTACTTGTTCTTGGCAGTGTTCTTCCTGCGCGAGTCCATTTGATGTGGTTCCTCGTTTGCCAAGTAAAAAAGAGGTGTATCTCCCAAACGTATTATCCATTAGGTACAAAACGTTTCATCTCTATTTTGCGGATTTACGCGTCTTTATTGCGAGTGGCGGGCATTATTCACATTTTTACTAGTAAAGATACCCCCTACCCGCCCTCATTTGCGCAGAACAGTTACCTTGAGTTGACCCCTTCCCTGATAAAAAATCCTGGGTACGTACCTGCCGGTGGGTGCCGGTTGGGTAATTATCGTGTCGCTTCGAGAAGGCAAGGGAACAAAGGATCCTCATACGCACGGGCTGACGCAGCTCGACGACAATAATACATTCGTTAATGAGGATCGTTGACTGATCAATGGGCGCACCATTTAGGTGCAAAGCACACGTGGAATTTGCGTTTCTCAGAGCCAGAGGGCGTGGCTTGTCCCATTGACCGACATAGCGAGTGGCTTCCTGCGTAAACCAATATTGAAGCAAGTGCCTCAAAGCGGGGCCGAGTGATTACTAGTAAATCTTCGGGGCAGTTGCAGTAAGTAATATGGATCATCAAACTAAAATAGAAATTTCTTTGAACTCTCTTTCATGTGCTCCATTGTAGCAGCGTTCTTTTTCCCAGAGACCCTATAACGTAACTATTCCAATATGTTTCCATTCCAATCTCCTGACGTCAAATTTGCGTAACCACCAACGCAAGCACCGGGCGGTCACCCACAGGGTTGTCTGTACAGACCAATCAAACACTCTCCTCGTTCATAGGAGGTCACTTTTGTTAGCTTGAAAAACGAATAACATTGCTTACACTGAGCGGCTTGTCGTATCTAATTGGCTGACAAGAGGCGAGGAGAACGCTCAAGTGGAGAGGGATCCGCTGGGGCAGAGCCAGTGCACTGATAATCGATAATCGGATGAAGATTGTGGAGCCGGCGTCTGCGATTGGTCGGCTTTCCCTTACTTAGCTTGTGGTGGCTGGTCGAAAATAGCGGCGGCATGCAACGGAAGCTTAAGCATGAGGCTAAACTTACCCTCAGCAAAGAAGAGTTGACAAAATGAGGTGGTAAACGTGCCGAAAGTGCTCGAAAACGTTACACGGCCACGCAAGAAATTTTATTATACGCAAATACACCCATGCTCTCCGGCAGGTGCGAGTAGCCAGCGTCTCAGCGATCGGCGGCAGCCATCTTTTATTCCTTTCGGAACGGGGCAGCCGGTGGCTATCCCGAAGAAAATTCAGTTTTGTTCGGCATATTAATGCATCTTTATCGCGTACACGTCACTTTTACGCGGTGAGTTTGTGCGGTTTGGGACGTCGCGTGACAGGCAGGTGAATTGGGTGCAGCCCGAAAACTTTTTACCAATAGCCGAGGACTAATGGCGAAAAAGGATCGAATCAGAAATAACTGTTTTTCTTTGTTCTGTCAGATCATGCATAATCAGTGTGTTCATATCATATCAGATGGGGGCTATCACGGTTTTCGTGACGTCGCGTGACAGACAGGTGAAGTGGGGGTGGTCGAAAAAAGTTTTTGACCAATCGGGGAGGGCTGATAGCAGAATGGAAATGGAAAAGTTTGGAACAGTTTTACGTTATAGCGCCCCAGGACGCACAAAATAAGGCATTTGCATTTCGTCAGCACTTCGTTTGCCATCCAAGAGACCGAAATTGAGGTCTTCTTTAATTGGCACTGTTCTAAATTGCTGTCTTTTTAAATTTATGTATTGGTAAATATTTCAGCTTCAGTCACCCGTACATTCTCAGTTTCCCATTATTATTGCCAATGCAGTCCATAAGCATTACAAAGTGGACAAACACGGCGCACACGATGCACAAACAACGTGTCAGTGGCAGTGGTTACTTTTCTTGGAATCGTGAACGCTATGGTGTTTTAAACAACATTCTTTGCTGGAGTAGTTGGTGAAAACATATGATGGTAGTATAGCGTAACAATTTTGAAATTTTGGTGCCTCCTCTTTTACAGCGAAGCGGTATACGACTCCGATCCCGGCATTTCTTCGTCTCCGTAGACAAAACAGTCGACAGAAAGCCATTCCACGTATTGAAGCAAAAACTTTCTATCTCCATTGGAATGCAAAACAAAGCCCAGTATTGGCTTCAATAAAGGATAAAACAATACAAGTGTAAAACCACATCATAGATGATAAATTGCGTTCGAACAATGCATAGTGCGTAGAGTTCGCCACATGCGTTTCCCAGTAAAGATTGCGGTTGAATAAGCTGCTGTCGCCGGGAAGCGACAACTGTTGCATACGAAGCAGAGAGTGACGTCACTACGCTCTCATATGCAAAAGAATAACCCGCCTAGCAACTGACTTTATTTCTGTTGTGATAGCTCTATGGGAAGGGGGTGCATAGTTAGGACTCCCTATGAGCAGCGTGAAATCGACTTAACTTTACCTAGGAATGTCTCTAAAGTAGGTACGATAAACCGCAGTGTTTATTTACCCTAGAGATCATAAAGCAGTTATCAATATCGTCTCAAAGAATTATGCTTTAGTACAATGCATTTTCTTGTCTGGCTATCAATCATATTATGTAGTTTATTGCTCGTTAACGGCCACGTCACATTGGTCTGTCGGATCAAGTGATACTACACCTTCTCTGGCCAAACACTTTCATAGCGTGGAAATTTTTTTATTATTTTTGCGCAGCTAACATCATGTCGTCGTCTTCTGGTGTATCCACGATCGAGCACAGAGTGCGGGGGTGTAAACATTCAGATATTGCTGGAGACACAAAGAGAGAGAGAGAGAGAGAAATAGAAGACAAGAAAGGTAGGAAGGTTAACCAGACACACGTCCGGTTTGCCACCCTGCACTGGGGGATATGGCTGGAGCTAACCTTTCGACAAGGGACCTGTCTTCGGCTGGAGGTCAGATTTCTGAAAAGTTGGTTGGTGGTCAGATTTCTGAAAAAATCTCGGCTCTGGCTACTAGCAGGTGCCCGTGGATCAAGCTGACTGTTCTCAAACCGCGTTTGTAACACCAGACGGCTTGTATGAGTTCATTGTAATGCCGTTGGGTCTGTGCAACGCGCCCGTCACCTTTGAACGCATGATGGACGGCATCCTGTGCGGCCTGATGGGGCATACTTGTATCTGCTACCTCGCCGACGTTGCCGTCTTTTCCATTGATTTTCCGACCCACCTTCGCCGTTTACGTCAAGTTTTAGCCTATCTCCGGAATACTGGTCTCCAGCTTAACTGGAGACCAGCATTAACTTCACGAATATATGTTGTGGGATTCCCATAGTGAAATTGTAAGAAAAAAGCTAAGTAAGGCACTAGGCATGCTTAGGAGATGTCAATCATTTCTGCCGACTACTCAGATGTTAACTATATATAACACGCTTTTTTGTTCACAGCTACGCTATGGTCTTTTGGTGTGGGGCACTGGCACCCTGCAATCTAAGAAAAAATTACTCGCGCTTCAAAAAAATTCATTACGTTGTATAGCAAATGCCGAATATAATGCACATACCTCGTCTTTATTCAACAAATTCAAAGTATTAAGATTTGATAACGTGTATGAATGTTGTTTATTAGTGTCCTTGAAAACTGAATTTAAGAAAGGAAATAATAATCTTATCTCTATAGCAGGCTTAGAGCGCAGCACCTCGTCTCGACCTACTAGATAGAGCGATTATTGGAAGGTTCCTCGATTCCGAACGAACTATGGTCTCCAAATGCTGAAATATTCACTCCCCCATGGACTAAACAAGTTCAATTTTTCATTAGAGTGATTACGCCTTCTTTCGCGACAGGATATGTCCAATCTTTTTTACTGACATGATGTACTTCTTGATGTGTTTTCTTGGTGCAAAAAATGCGGCATGAGATGCTGCATTTTTACCATTTTTTTTTGTCTTCTCGAGGAGTACAAATTTTTATGCGGTTTTCGTTTTTGTATAACTATATTTCCTTATTGTGTCAATTTCACTATGTATTGGTGTGCCTATTTACTTGTTTCCATGACTACGAATGCTGTCATTTTTCTGCCTTGTTTTGCTGGGCTGTGGGGCCAGTCAAGCTGCGTTTATGTCGCACCTTTTTTCCGGCATTCCACACCACACATTGTATCTTTGCCTCATGTATGAATATGTAAACATTGAATCACTGTGATGAAATAAACTCCAACTCCAACTCCAACTTAAAAAAAGTGCCCATTTGCAGCGTGAAAACTGACTATACTAGGCCACGTTGTTTCCAAAGAAGGGATTCTCCTGATCCTGCTTAACTTCGCGCCGTATCCGAATTGCCAAAGCCCACTAACGTGAGAGCACTACGCAGCTTCATTGGCCTATGCTCTTATTTTCGACGTTTCGTTCGCAGTTTCGCTACTGTGATCGCACCACCAAACAAACTTTTCAAAGGCGACAATGAACTTTCTACTTGGTCGGAAGGCTCTGATGATGCCATTACGACTCTTTGTCGCCTACTCACGTCTCCGCCAATCTTGCGCCATTTTGATCTAAGCGCTCCTACACAAGGCCGACACCACTGACGCCAGTGGTGTCGGCCTTGGTGCCGTGCTCGCACAACGTAAGAACACTCATGCCGAATACGTGGTCGCTTATGCCAGTCGTGCCCTCATAAACCCTGAAGCCAATTAATCAGTAATAGAAAAAGAGTGCCTGGCTATTGTATGTGCTCTTCAGAAATTTCGTCCATACCTCTACGGTCGACTTTTTGACGTGGTGACGGATCATCACGCTCTTTGCTGGTTGTCTAACCGCAAAGACCCGTCGGGCCACCTCGCTCGGAGGGCCCTCCGAATTCAGGAATATGATATGCGTGTCGTCTATCGCTTTGGACGCAGCCACTCTGACGCCGATGCCCTCTCGCGCTTCCCAGTAACTTCCGACAGCAGTACTTCTACCTACAGACATGATATCTCACCACGTGACATTCTGGACAAGGCCTCGGAGCAACGTAAAGACCCATGGATCGTCATGATATCCGATTTTTGTCGAATCGTCCGGCAGTTTCGGCACCTCGAGCGTGACGCCAACAGGCGCAGCATTTCACCATCCGCGACGAACTTTTATACCACCGCAACTACCACAATGGCGGCCGCACATGGCTCTTAGTAGTGCCCCGCCACCTTCGACAAGATTTATGCATCGCTTTTCACTCTGACCCGCAATCTGACAGTTTCACTCTGACAGCGGAGTTTCATACACCTAAATACGGCTTCGCCTAATATATTATCGGCGACGGATGTACAACATCGTCCACAATACGTACGCCCATGCAATGCCTGCCAACGACGCAGATGTGTCCCGTATCTCTCCACCGCACCTCTCCAACCACTTCCCTCCCCAGCTCAGCCATTTGACCGTGTCGGCATTTATACGAGCCTCTTCTATCTGCTCGCACTAGCAACCAATGGATTGTTGTCGCCGCAAATCATTTGACACGATATTCTGAAACCGCTGCATTGCCTCCAGCATCAGCAAAAGACGTCGCCTTGTTCATTCTAAACAACTTTGTTCGCCGCCATGGCGCACTTCGTGAACTGCTGAGAGATTGGGGTCGCGTATTCCTCACGGACGTCCTGCAGTCACTCCTATCTGAGTGCCAAATTATTCACCGCACTACTACTGCTTAGTATCCACAGACAAATGGCTTAACAAAACGATTAAACAGAAATCTTGGTGACATGCTATCAAGGTATGTTGCGTTTGACTACTCCAACTGGGATCTTATACTTTCATTCGTCACGTACGGATATAACATTGCCTCTAAAGCCCCCACTACCGGATTCTCACTATTTCTGCTTTATGGCCGCCATTCCCCCCGCACAATTGATACGGTTCTTCCGTACCGGCCGGACCCTGCTGAATGCTCACCTGTTTCTACGGCCACTCAGCACGCCGAGAAATGCCGACAACTATCCCGTTCTTTTACGTCTGCTGAACAGTGCCACCAAAAGGAGCGTCACAACTTCAGCCTGCCCCCTCACCCTTTCCTCATCGACTCACTCGTATGGCTTTATGTCCCGCGCGTTGCTGCTCCTGTCCTTTCGTCCAAGCTCATCCCGAAGTACCACGGGCCATACCGCGTGGTTGCGCAACCATCACCAGTTAGTTACGGGTTCAAAGCCGTATCGCCATCTTCCGATCTGCGTCGTCGGGGGCGATGGACTGTGCATATTGACCGGCTGAAGCTATATTACGATCCGCTCACCTATTGCTAGGTCACCAGGATGGCTACTCTTCAATTTCAGGGGTGATTCTGACGAAGAAGATAGGCACGCTGAAAAGGCCCGTTCCCATCGCGTGGCTCGTACCCAGTTCGCTATTGGGCTGTGCCCTACCTGCTGGGGCTGCATTTGTCGCTGCTGCTCAACAACCCGAATAAACTCCCGTTACAGCGTAGACATCACTTGCTTAACCGTTCTTGTTCATTTTGTCTCCATATATCAGTGAATATGTGTCTTGTCTGAAAAGTTCGAATGAGCTGCGCTTCAGATATATGCGACGCATTTTCAGCGTAATTTTTCTCACTCATGCTTCAGATTTTCAAGCAATAATTGGGGTGTACAGTTTGTATCAACGTATGGAAGGTTGAGACCCTATGAACAAAACGTCGAAGCACTAATTGGTTCTTTTCGAGTACGCTTGAGACAACGATAAGTTAATTGATTTTTTGTTCTTTTCACCTGGTGATGGGTGGCGGAGGGCCAATGAAAACATTTCATAACATTAGTCAGGCGAATTACACGAGAGCTTTTGTTGATGCCTTGTTTGGAAAGCGAAGGTCCTCAAAGCACTGCTACTTTCGAAGAATTCCTGCAATGCCATGCGCACTAGCCTGGCGCAAATCCACAGATGCAGCAAGATGACTAAACTACTATGCGACTCTGCAATATATTTCTATACACTGGTCGCCGTTTCTCTTGCATACTATGTCCATCCTGCCACAAGCTAAGTCCCATGTGGCATTTTGGGGGCATTTTCCTATTAGTGTCAGGTGGTGTAATAATCTTGGCCGACTTGGAGAGCGTCAATGCTGTTTATAGACAGTGATACCCTGAAAATTAAAAGGTTTGTACTGGATAAGAACGAGCTTCATGGACTACTTCGAGAAAGACGACCACAACTAGTTCTTTCAAGCCTTGTGCCTGTTCTGCCTCAACTTTGTGACCTAGCGCTGCGGTGCTCTTCTGTCTGAGGGTTTCAATAATTAAGCCAGAATGCCTCTTGACCAGTTATTTTAATTTATGCTATCCAACTCAAACTAAAAAACAATTTGCCTAGAGGCTGCTGTCTATGATGTTCGCTAATTTACCTGACGTCAAGCAGTTTCCTGTGTTTAAAGCAACTACTTGCTCTGTACAGATTGGTCCTTCTATCACTGATTTCAAGATGAAACCTGAACTTCTAGGATTAATTTTATAAAAATCTTGATATAAATGCTCAGCATAAAGTAATATTTTTGGTTGGAACTATTGGCGGTTATTTTCCAGTTATCCTAGCATTTACATTAACAGGGCAGTCACTAGCGTAGGTGCGACCTACAGCTGGTTCTGCTCTCTTTCAAAGGTAAATAGTAGGTGCAGTGCGCTTTTGTAGGTGGGGCTTGTTTGTAATTCTTATTTTTTCATCGATTACAGCATGATTAGAACAACTGGCTCATTCCCTCAGGACCGAGCCAGTGAAATCTCGCACACATTTTGGCGGTTTCCCAATCTAATGCTGCATTGGTAAATTATGCTTCTGGGATGCAAGCATGATCGGATCGCATTAAGAACGGTGGCTTTGCAAACCAGAAGAAACCCAACGATAAAAAACGGGTGGTATCATGAAGTTCCGGCATCAAGTACCTGTGACATCATGCATTTTAGTAACGCCAGCTGGAATCAGCTGTTTCATTAAGTTCAGAATACATTGTAATGAAAGAAACCAATAAGTCAACACTGCAACTTTTGAGGACTTTTCCTTGCACTAGAGTCTCCCGAATGCTCGAAAAGTTCACAAAATTCGTGTAGGTTTACTGGCACGTGGGCAGTGCAGTTTGAGTGAAATGTTTAAAAAACTTGTTTCCCCTAACGCTTCTTCGCTAATCATCACTTTTTCGGTGAAATCAATTCTAATAGAGCTTTCAAAAAGCATTTTACAAATCTGGACCGACATGATAGCAAACCCCTGCAACACAGGCTGATATAGAGTCAATTTGAGTGAGGGCAGTTCGTCGTCAGTACTATTCGCACCATGTCAAACGAAAATGTTTAGTAGGCCTCAATGCGGAACGCGCTTGCGTGAAAGTGTCTGCCATGAACCCAGTTCACTACGTCGGAGCCTCAGTAGCAGTGACTGGAAAGTAAATTGTATAAATTGGGTGGCGACTAATACTGCAAGCTCATGAATGCATGGAGCCCGACCTTGCCATGTTAGTTTAGATGACGCACTTGTGTGGAGAACCCGCCGTGGTTGCTCAGTGGCTATGGTGTTGGGCTGCTGAGCACGAGGTCGCGGGATCGAACGCGACCACGGTGGCCGCATTTCGATGGGGGCGAAATGCAAAAAACGCCCGTCTACTTAGATTTAGGTGCACGTTAAAGAACGCCAGGTTGTCGAAACTTCCGGAGCCTTCCACTACGGCATGCCTCATAATCAGAAAGTGGTTTTGGCACGTAAAACCCCATAATTTAATTTTTAACTTTTTTGTGTGGAGAAGCAAACTTTGTTAGAGTAATCACGCATGTACTATACAGCATATGCACAACTTCCGTTGTATCCATCATGCATTTCAATGTACATAGCCAGTGCCCGGTCAACATTGTTATCCGAGTCCTGTCACTTGACTGCACTGGCCTCGTGAGTGACTCCTTCCCGGCTATTTCCGTTTTAAAGGAGCGGGCACCCCACACAGTCATGTTTCAAGTTTTCTTGTAGACAGGCTTTGAGTTTTCTCTAGCAGACTTTCCCACACAACGAAATTTCGTCATTGATTTCTCTTCTTCTCTCGTCTTTATCGTCCTATGTTGTTTTTTTACACTATATGTGCTGTCATATAAATGCCATTTCTTTTCTGGTTTGCATCATTCAACGGTTCCTCCGGAAATGACCACACTAGGCACGTTTCGTATAAGGCCAATAAAGCAAGTCGGCTGACCAAAGAAACTGACTGGTGTGCAGATTATTACGCTTGATCACATACCAATGAGTACAAAAAATCATTCTGGCAGTGTGGACAACAGGTATTCTTACAAACGTACCATTCTTCCTCCTAATGTTAGTGGAAGTCGGGCATATTGTACGTAAACATAAGGATAAGAAGTGATTGTGCACTTTTGCACCACGAAGATGTCATCATATGTTTTGTACAATGCAGGAAACTGAACGCATCTTGTGAAATATTAATTTGGGCCAGTTTTTCTCTCTTGTAACATTGCATGTATGTGTAGCGTTTCTACAGTGTTTGTTACGTTCCAGGCTGTATTTCTCCGTGGTGACATCTCGTGATTAGAGTATTAATCCTTATTTCATCTCATAATGCGTTTCTTTCTTAAATTTTTTCAGCTTCTGCGGGAGTTGTCGTATTGATCTATGTTCAATCCTCATGTGGATAGGAGCAGTGGGTATCAAGAATGGTACCGACAACTACTTAACATATGGAAGTCAATGAAAAAAAAAGACAACTCACAAGTAGTTGCATGGTTTTGTGACTTTTTTGTTTCAACAAAAACAACTGCTGTAACGAAAATGTACAAGCCGCACGCGCGGTGATGTCTTCGCGTGCTTGCCCCATGCAGGTGGGGCGTTTATCCGTGCCATCCCTTTCCGTATCCTCCGCCGCCGTATCCGCCGCGGAAGCCACCGCCGTATCCTCCGCGGAAGCCACCGCCGTATCCACCTCCGCCGTACCCTCCGCGGAAGCCACCGCCGTATCCTCCTCCGCCGTATCCTCCACGGTAGCCGCCGCCCCCGAAGCCTCCGTAGCCGCCTCGTCCGAAGCCACCGCCGCCACCGAAGATTCCAGCGTACGCCACGGCAGCAAGGGCCAGGAGTAGGAGCGCAATGCACACGGACTTCTGCAAAAGTAAGTCGAAAACAGGAAATCACTTATAGTGAGGTCTAAAGTAGGTTAAGAAAGAGTAGAAGAGACTGAAATAAATGTGAGTACTGCGAAAAATTGCGCTGATTCATATCGCGCTGCGTTAAACACAAACGACAGGAAGACACACCACAGCTCCGTCGTGCTTCCCTGGTGCGTCGTTCTGTAGTGGGCAGTCGTAGTTAGCGCATTACAAGAAAAACAAAAATACCTATCACACGTTATTTAGTGATTAGAGAGAATATGCTGTAAGTGGGAATGTATTCCCAATGTATCAGGCGCCTCAGTCGAAGGGAGAGAGAGAACTTGCTTCGAGCGACTTTATAAAATGTTAGCAATGAATAGGTGCCTAGACATTTCCTACCCCGGTAACTTCTTTCGTTTGGAATATATGTAGAAAGGGCAACACATCTCTAAGCAGTATGATAAGTGAATAAAATTAGTTTAGCACTTGCTCACCGTATGCCGATGGTGCTTGGAAGATGGTCCAGAATAAATGGTTTTAGATCTTTCTGACAAAATTGGTACCCTGGGTGCAGTTGGTGCTGCACTTGTTAGTGCAGTTTTCCCTTATTCCCGAAGCGCTTCGGATATTGTGTTCTGTGATGTGTTTTGTTTCCGCTGCCCTTTCTATATTCCGCCCTTCACAGAGACGGCCACTGTGTCCCTCTTTCAGATGCAAAGTATAACCCTCCCCCCCCCCCCTACACACAATCACTCATTAGTTTCTCCATGCTTGCAATCACAATTACAGCAATAAAGGCCCGCTAAAAGTCGACAAGAGATAGAGTAAGCTTAGCACAATGTCATATTATACATGCACTCTCCATCGGCTTCTCGATAAATGTTATTTGATAGTAGGATGCAAAGGCACTTGACCTCCCTGACGTACATAAATCACCGATCGGGGATTTAAGCATGCATGGCACCACCGGTCATGCGCCCTAATGTTCGCAACGTATCCGCATACGTTCGCAATTACATGACTGGTAGTTCTTAACCCTGAGAAGAAATCCTTGAGACAGTGAGCGGAAATCCCGACTACGCTCCTACATATGGAACGATCACGGCTTGGCATTGTTCGCGACGCAGTAGGCTGAATTGTACGTCCTTTAGTTGTCTCTCCCCTTCTGAGAAATTTATGGGCTTTAAATGCTATTTGATTTAATGCCTATTTAAACCTTATCACCTTCAAGCTTATTAGGTTCAATACGGGGAGATATCTACTCCTCCTATTCGATGTCTGCTGATTTCTACAAATATATCGCTCCATGCTCAGTGTATGAAAAACTTCAGTCTAGCCTAAATCTCAGAAAATGCATCGAAGTTTTGACAACTTTTTCGGTGTTATACCCACAGGAATTCCAACGCGAGAAAGTAGTTTATTAGATAAACATTAGACCGGAAAGTGACCGTCAGTCTTCTATTTTTTTTCATAATTTGTTGGTTTAATTTGTCGTCAGCACTTCTTCAGTGTAATGCTGTCCTTATGTGAAACGGGCGTTTTAGGAGAATTTCAGCCGCAAAAGTTTAGGTGATAGCAAATTCAGACCTATTGTCCATTATAGTTCCGATTTACCGATGTAGCTAAAACTGCATTTACCTAACGGGACTGAGATTTCGTTCAGGAATATGTGTCACCCCCCCCCCCCCGCCTATTACCCGGAAAATGCGTCATCGTCCACCGCAACGTTCACCTCTACGCACAGAATAACGACGCTGGAGATCCCCACGCCAACAACGAGCTATCACTCGCAGTCAAGCAATTGATCAAAGTCGAGTTCCGATTGCGCAGCTGGAAGAACGCATCTGCGATGTCGCTACTGTCACAACACAGAACGCCATGGCAGAAACAACGTCGGGAAAAAAGTCATAAGCCTGCGCCGTTACTCTCTCCGATAAAACATTCTGACCAGACTATCCCCGATGGAGCCCATGCCAGCTCCCCTTCGATCTCTGCTGTCACATCCTTTCTGCCTGCGCGCAAGACAAAGGAGAGAAGCCTCTCCTTCCCAAGAGCCTCTCCATCCTTTCGCTTTGTATTTTCTTCTTCTACGCGCCAAACGCATCGCCTGCGCACAGAAAAGTGGAGCCATGACAGAGGGCGTCCCAACAGGCACACCCTCGCCGTTGTTTTGCGACAGCACGTGTTCTGGTTATAAAAAGCTGCATAACGCCCGCCCCCTTCCCTGCCCGCCGTTCCGGCCATTCGCTTCCCCCTGCACCAGAATCACATCGCGGCGTTTCGCGTTGCGGAGTCGGCGGGAAACGGAAATACGAGAGGAATAAGCTCGCGTTTTCTTGGCCTCTCTGTTCTTGACTTGAGCTCGCTCGCACTTTTTTTTTATTTGCTAAAGCTGTACATGGCAGGCCTGTAGCGTTGGTATTTCTAGAGTACGGTCGCCGTCTGCTAAGTTTCCAAGAAGGCTGCAGCGATCCCGCGCAACCGGACGAATATAACTGCCATCGTAGGAGCACCAAGCAAAAAAAAAAGTTACATACGAGATATGGTCGGTTTTTGCCGGAAGAGATGCCCATAGATGGAACGAGAGATGTAGCGGAGCGCGTGCATCTCGCAGCCTTTTTGGTTCGCAGGCCCGCCGCGATCGAAGCGCCCGCCTACACTCGTATCGTGTGTATGCCTGGTCTGGCGAAATAAAAAAATCGGGTGCCGAAAGCGCACAGGCGTGGCACGATGCGCGTTCTTCGAAAAATGCGAGACGTCGCGGAGCAAAAGTTATTGTTCAATTCCTGAATGGCTGCCTCGCGGGAATCCTTTTTATCGCTGACGTAAACAGCTACGCCAACAAGTTGCGCGAACGTGGTTAACGTCTTTTCCCGAGTATGAAAAACCAAGAAACGGGATTGACAGTCGGCCGTGACCACTCCAAGATATGTGCGTGCGCAATCCAAACTGTGTTATCCCATGCACCTTTTAATAAAAAAAATTAGGCAGCCCGAATAAAGGAAACAGCTAGGAGGCCCTCAATCTGCAGTGGTCTATGTTGGCTCGCTGGTGCATACAGCGCGAGCCAAATTTGAATGTGCATCTCCACAGGTACTCTCCGTGCCCTGTTATATACCCTGTGTACTTGTAGCGGATGTTTCTAGACATCTGCAGGTACAGCAATTTAAAGAGTAAGCGTTATCCAAAAGAACTTAAGCTTAAATATCCTTCTGTCGAGCACTGCGAAACTCAGCGGAAGGAGTGGCTTTCTGTTCCTAAGTATGCTCTGAAGCCATCCCGTTCATCACTCTTGACTTCGGGAATATATTAAAGGTTCAAGGCACTTAGCTCCGGAGAGCGCTAGGCCTAGATGCGTCTGAAGACTATTAGGTTTGTGCGACCATATGAGTACCGTAACACTCATTCGTACAAATAGCGGTATTTACAATTGTACAGTGCGTAGAACATATGAGTGGCTCTCAGAAAAACACGCGCAAGTTACACATGGCCAGCACAATACACAAGTAACATGATTGCGAGCTGAAATAGCCTCATACTGCCACTTAATTTGAGGCCCGGTGACAGCGATCGTCAGTACGATGTGTTTTTCGTATTCGGTTACTCTACCAACAAAATACCGTGTTATTTCCTACTGATGACTGACCACCCTATTGCTAAGTCACCGTTGGACAAGAACAGCCACGTACGTCAACCGGTGCAGATAAGGAGGCGGTGCTAAAGACTGTACACCGATACACTGCCTGCCAACCCTCAACATGCATCAAGCTCTCATGGACCCAGTTCAAACGGCGCGCGTGTGCCACAATGATAAAAGGCAACAAGGCGATAAGCACCACTGGCGAGACGCGTCGTCTGGGCGACGGCGCCAGCAAGCAAGGCAGAAGCTCTAGAGTGACGACGCTGGACGTACCATGGCGAGGATATGCCTTGTCGAGTCACAGTCAAGAGTGGACGCAACTTTACTCCTTCGATGTGCGCCTCCGATCTGCGTCTGAATGCACGCTTATCAAGTCTTTTTATACTAGCGGTTGCCGAAGCAGTGCCGTTACGGCTGCATAGGCGTGGTCTGTGCACCATGACGTGAGCACCACTGTGGCCAGTTCTAACACAAAAGCCTCGAGAGAGGGTATCAGCAAGCGAGTGGTTCGGCCTCCCCGTACGGGCTGCAGGCGCACGTGGCGGTCCTTGCAGAGGCGAGGAGCTCCTAACTGGGCCTTGACAGCTGTCTGACCGACTTGGCATGGAAAGAAAAAAAAGAATGTGCAACGCCGGTACACCAACTCGCCACAAAGGACGCAACTTCCCACCCCCCTCACCTTTCTTTCTCACCCGGGCGTCTCGCCACGCGTAATTGACAAACACCTCGCACAGCGAGCGCACTGTGCAGCTGCCGAAACGGGGCAATTTCGCCTTCCCGGATAGTGCGTCGCTCGGCGCCAGAGACAGTAAGTGAGAAGGTAAACAAGCCCTCGCGATCCTTGATTCAGATCCGGCGAGACGGCGATCGCAATGCTGTCCGAGCTCCCGATGAAAAACATTGCGACGCCTTAGAATCATGGAACCGTGGATGAGGAGAGGAGGGAGGAAAGGGGGGGGGGGGTCTGGTTTTTTCTTAACCCACTTGCCGTGTTATGTGGATCAAAGTCGAGCTTGCACATGCATGCATGCATACAAGCTCGCGCTGCGACTCGTGCGGTCCTCATCTTAATTCGAGATCGCGTTCTCCAACTCCGCTCGCGTGAGTCTCTTTTCTTAATTTCTTTTGTCTGGAGTTGGCAACCTTCACGCGCTCCGGAAAGGGGGTCCGCAGCGTCTTGAGCGAGCCCGGTTGCGTGCGCCCATGATGTATGGGCTTTAAAAGCCGTGTTAGTAAAAGGCCGCCGCCGCCGCATCGCGAGGAAGGGAATAGACGATAAGCGAATTGCACCGCTTCTCCCCTGGACCCTCACCGCCCCCCCCCCCCCCCTAACGCTCTTACCGGCTACGGAGAGGCGATCGACCTTGCCTGCCCCGTCTGCGGCTCTTTGTAATTACCTTTTCCTTCGTCCGGCGTCCAGCGCGCGCTGAGCGCGACTCTCGGAGGGGCATTAACGTCGAGGGCCCCGCTGTAATTGCACACCAGGAGCCAGACCCGCTCGCGTACTCCGGCTCGGAAAAGAAAAGAAGAAACACCAGGGACCTTGGGGCATCTCGGAGGCGAAGCGGAAGGAGCTCCCTCTCCGCCGCGACAGGATCATCCTATTCTCACTGAGATACAACGCGTCGCGCGGCACCGCCGGCGAGGCACACGCAGCACGTACACTGTACAACTCTCCGCGCCGTATCATTATCATACGTCGTGACACGCTCATGGCTCCGGCACGCACTCGTGGTGGGGGCAAGGACTGGAGCTTCGTCGCAGCTATAAAAGTTTCCAAGCCGGAGACCCGTGGGCCGCAGGGGGAAGACCCTATCCGAAGCAGAAGAGACGGCCTCAGCGTGATATCGTGCCCTGCTTTAGTTAAGGTGTTCCGCGAGGGCGCTTCGGCCGTGCCGATGCATTTCGCGCGCGCTTATTTGCATAGCCCCGACAGGAAGAGCGGAAGATTAAGCTGCGCGTATCTGAAGCCAAAGCTGCTGGCTGCAGTCGTTCGTACAGATCAATGGAGCCCCCTTTCTTCAGTTTACTCCCCATCTATTACACCTGTCACTACGACCAGGCTTATCCCTCGTACATCGCTGAACGAGTTCATCGCAGGCAGCGCGTCTCCCAATTTGCTGCTAACGCCGTGGCAGCCACGATCTGCATAAAGCCGTCTTTCTAACCGACACCGCGTCTTATTTTTCGCCTGCTACAGTTCCCTATCTAGTTGTAGCCTTTGTTCTTTCCTTCTCCGTCCACGTCTTTTTGTACAATGGTGAGTAAAAAATTCCATGAAAAATCTCGTAGCATAGATGGAGATTGCGCACTACTCGCACCTGAAAGTTTCTAATTCCATCAAGATTTGTAATAACACCTTAAATTAATTTAAAGGTGTAATAACACCTTAAATAATTAAAAAGTCAAAATTCATTTATATCGTCATAGGTATTACTGTAAATCTCTATTTGCATTAAGAAATTGATACAGTGGATTAGAGCTAGACGAATATCAACCTTTTCGAATACCAATCAAATACTAATAGCCAGTGTGAAACTTAGGATCGGAAATCGAAAAGTGAGACCCGCACGCACATATTTGCAGCATAAATATTAATTTCGGTGTAGTTAGGTAACACGCCTCTACTGATTGGTGCAAAAATACAGGTAACTACGAGGAAAGAATCGTTAGTTTTAAACACAACATCACTAATTTCACTTGAAAGTACCTGGACGGATAGCCTCTCAACAACTTTAAAGCCTGGTCGCAAACAAGTTTTTCAAGAAAAAATGGCTGCATGCCGGCAGGCAATGCCAAGTGCCGGCAGGCAATGCCGGCACTTGGAGGATGACGGCATTAAGTCTTGACTGCCGTGCCTACACGTCATTCCAGCACTAAGCTCTATTCTTCTTCTTTTGGTTTAGGCGCCATCTGCTACCGATTCACGAGTGGTTAAGTAAGAAAAACGGTGGGGCTGACAGCTGTCGACTAGGTGGTCCATGCCCGCTGCATATAGCAAGCTATTGTGGACTTACACAACAACTCACGTATACGCACGCATGTCGAGGCGCGTCATTTTCGCCCTTGACTCCTTTCAATGTTTATCAGCGGTTTCTCGAAGCCTATTGCTTAGCTTTCCTGGAAATTACCGCGTCATTTATTTTTCCACTAAATTGACAAAAACTTTTCGCAAATCGCTTTAAGTGCGAGATGTTCCCCCTACTGTCTCTACTTGTCTTGTCCCTACTTGCCGCTGCCCCTTTCGAACGCAGCCGTCGAACGCATGTTCAGCCAGGTTTCGTTGACAAAGAATGATTTGAGAAACCACATGGTGAATGAGACACTGCAATATCTCCTTCACGTTACGTTTAGTTTGACGGAGAGTAGGGACTGCTGCAAAGATATTGAGCCAGATGAACAGTTTCTGTCGCGTTTCAACTCTTCAGTTCAGTATGGTTCAAGGGGCAGTGGAAGTTAATGCAAATGGGGCTGTATATCTTATTTAATCCATTTGCGTAAATCCCCAATCTTAGAAGTATCAACTAGGGCTCTACGCAATGTCTTTAGTTGTTCCTTGTTTTAGTGAAGCAGCTTTGCATTACTTGAAAGCTATGATTGTTTCATGGCTCTTCTTTAACGTTGCATAAGAAGCCAACAAACACTGACACCAAGGACAACTTAGGAGAAATTTCTTGTGCTTAATAAATGAAATAAGGAAACGAAAAATATAAAGGAAATTAAAGTGGATAAGAAAACAACTTGCCGCAGGTGGGAACCGAACCCACAACCTCGCATTTCGCGTGCGATGCGCTACCATTTGAGCTACCGGGCACTGTTTCCCCATCCACTTTCTTGGGTATTTATGTGTCCTAGTAGAATCCTGGGAGTGTTAGCCAGCGCCACCACTCACAGACTTTGGCGGCGGACGTGGAACGTCCTTTTTGCCGCAGGCGTCACGAGAACTTGATCTTTTTGGGTGAAGGCAACTGGTCAATAAGCCCACGTATGCTACCTGAAGGCATCAATGTAGCCGGATTCGAGACCCTCGTTATGTAATAAACGAGAAGAAAGGGGGTTAACCGAGGGGCCCGATTTTTATTAGTCATACTATAAGAATCCAACAAACACTGACACCAAGGACAACATAGGCGAAATTACTTGTGCTGAATAAATGAAAGAAAGAAACGATAAATCTTTGGAAATTAAAGTGGATGGAAAAACAACTTGTCGCAGGTGGGAAACGAACCGAATTTATCGTTTCTTTATTTCAATTTTATTTGTTTCATTTTCTTTTTTATTTCAGCTATTGGCAGCAGTAGCAGCAGTGTGCATGTCAGCGCTCTAAGCTCCAACCTCTGTAATTTTGCAGACTGCACTCAGGTGTGACGTCGGCAGTTTCACGCTGGGATCTTCAAGTATCAAACAAGAAAGATCATGGAGCGCCTATCTGCAGTGAATCATCGCAGTATTCAGCCGCTGCTGGCGCTGTCACCTACCAGGAGGTTATAAGACTAATCCCCGAAAGCACGCCCATCATATTGGCAGCAGTACCAGCAATGTGCATCTTAGCGCTCTAAGCAGGAACCTCTCTACTATTGCAGCTTAGTAACTGCATTATTATTTTTGCGTAGCTTTTACTTTTACTTTTGATGTTGCTGCTGCCGCTGCTGCTGCCACAGTGTAATACGTCTCCGGGAGGGCAATGCAAAGTATGTGAAGAGTGCGATGATTCAGAGAAATCAATTACATGCCGTGAATGTGATTGCACGTACCATACCGGAAAGTGTGCTGGCGTTTCCGACACCACATTAAAATCGAAGGGTGAAGCGTATCGCAGAGCATGGCGATGCACAACATGCCGACGCTCTATGTCGCGTTCACAGCTGGCAGAAAAGATGGTCAAACAACCTGATGCGCAAGCTGATGTACGCGTGTGGTTGAACCTTAACACAGCTTAAGGCTGAGGTTGACGCCTTGGAATGGCAAAGCCGTGAACGAAACCTGGAATTCCATGGAATTCCGCAAACTTGGAATGAGAATTTATTGGAAGAAATAAATGCGCTAGCAGGAAAAGCTGAGCTCCCAAAACTTCTGTAACATGATATTAACGCGACAGCGTTACGGAGCTCGTGTCTCAGAAAAGCCGGTGTCGTCGGCGTCGGTGTCGGCGTCGGTGTCGACGGCGTTGGCCGCGAGCGATAAATCCCAGCAGGCACTTTATGAATAAAAAACAACTTGCAACATGGGCTGGGTGGGAATCGAACCAGGGTCTCCGGAGTGTGAGACGGAGACTCTACCACTCAGCCACGAGTTTTTTTTTTCTTTATTGCCGACTTCAACACGTCAGTTTACAAAATCAGTCCGCGCGAAGAACACAACACGTATGTTAAAAATACGTCACCCTCACTTGGGGTTACGTGATGAGATTAAAATTCACGCATGTGTAGCAAAGCTTCCATTCTTGGAAGCCACTCAGGCACTGGGTCTTGTATCTTGTATCCTTCAATAGCTCTGCTAACAGATTCACAAAAATACTGTCTTATGGGCCTGGCATCAATGTCTGCGTGGCTGACCGCCATCCTGGATCGCCAAATACTGTGCAGGCCCAATATCATAATCATGTCAAAAGGAGTCCCGTCTTCACTCTCGACGGGCAGAAATCTAATTCCGAAAGCATCAACCGGTAAGTCTTTTTTAATCGTGCGTTGGAGAATGTCCCAAAAGAAAAGGGCTTCCCAACAATCTAAGAAAACATGTTCGATAGTTTCCGGCTTCCGGCATATGAAACAATGATTTCCCCAAGGCACAATGAAACCCTTCGCTTCCAAATACGTCTTGACTTCAAGAGTGTTCGTATGGAGCTTAAAGAAGAAACTTTTAACTCCGCCTGGTACAGTCATTCTTTTCACACGTTTTAGAACTGACTGCCATGGACCTGCACAGTACAACGACCTGTACAACGGTACCGGAAGAAAGACCTCACACAGGTCCTTATAAAGTTTCTTTCGCGACACCACTGACAAATATTCAAACGAAAATCGCACTTGCAAGACGCGACATGCCATGTACACCTCTTTAAGGAAGCCAAAAAAGCTCCCTTGCATACTCTCCGAACTAACAACCAAATTTGGCAAAACCCTGCCCAACCTAACCTGACACACAGTTCGCAAAAAGGGGTCATTCGTGTCACGAAAAAACATAAATCGGTTAACCAACTGGCGCAGATATAGATGGGCCAAACCTAGTCCTCCAGAGCGGACGCGGTGAAACAGATTGGTGCGTCGTGTCCGCTCCCAAGTGCTTCCCCACACAAAAACCGCAAATACACGGTGCAGCTTCTGCACATTGACGCGAGAACAATAAATTGCTTGCAAGACATACCACAGCTTGGTTACAAAAAAAAGGTTACAAATTGTGGCACGCGCGAAAATAGACCAGCTGAAGCCTTTGAGCCTGTCGGCCTTCTCACGCATTTCAGCAACTTGGCATTTCCAATATGGCTCACTGTCGCGATAATTCTCCAGCGGCACTCCTAAATATTTTACTGGGGTTGCTGTCCAAGTCATGTTTGCGAAATTCGTTGGGGTTAAGGGCCAGTCGCCGTGCCAGAACCCCAAACACTTAGCCCAGTTCACAGCACTCCCGCTCACAGAACAGAAGTCTTTCACAATTTGAACCACAACACGAACGCTTTCGTAGTCAGCACAGAATACGGCAATGTCATCAGCATACGCGAGAATGCGGACCTCCGCCGCATGCAAACGAAAACCATGAACGCTGTTGCTTTCAATAACGCTCAAACAAAAAGGTTCAATATACAAACAAAAAAGTAATGGTGACAGGGGGCAACCCTGACGCACAGAGCGTTGCACTTGGATGCGCGCTCCCACCCCCTTATTTACTAACAACCGCGTCGTGCATCCTCTGTACGCCATGGCTACGCCTTGGCAGATGACTGATCCAACATTAACGTGCTCTAAAACAGAGAACAAGAGGTCATGCGGCACCCTGTCGAAGGCTTTCTCTAAATCGAGCTGGAGCATTGCGATGCTTTCATGCAAAGCATCGCAACACTCGAGCACGGACCGGGCTGTGTGTATGTTGGTATATATGGTGCGACCTTTGATACCACAGGTCTGATGTGGTCCCACTAATTCTTGCATCACGGCTTGGAGTCTTTTAGCCAGAATTTTCATGAAGATCTTGTAGTCTACATTAGTCAGGGATATGGGTCGGTAAGCGGTAACCTGTCGCAGTCTAGCTTCATCTTCGCTTTTTGGTATTAAAATTGTATGGGATGTTAAAAATGAAGGAGGAAGCATATCCTTGTCATAAGCCTCATTAAACAGTGTAGCCAAAACCGGTGCTAAATCATCTTTGAATGCCTTATAAAGCGGTGCTACTAGCCCGTCTGGTCCTGGGGACTTTCCCGGGTTGAGGTCTTCTATGGCTTTCCGCACTTCTTCTGTTGAAATGGGCAGTTCTAGCCGCTCTTTCGTATCATCACTAAGCCGCGGCATTAAAGAGAGGAAACGGGTCTTGAAGTCTTCGGTTCTTACTTTGGTGTAACCAAAGAGCCCGCTGTAGTATTCATAAAAGGCCCTTTCTATATTTCCTTTGTCTACGTAGATTACACCGTTCCACTCTATTTTTGGTATGTCATTCTTGCGGGCGTGCCTTTTTTCCAAGCCGAGAGCACGTTTTGTGGGCATTTCGCCCGCTATCAGCCGCTGTGCCCTCGCCCTCACGATCGCTCCTCGATATCGCTCCGTATCTATTGCCTCTAGTTTCTGCTTGACGGTGCGCATTTCTTCGGTGCAAGTGCCTGGCTGCTTTCCTTCTTGCATTATCAAAAACTTTAGGTCATCTCTCAGCGTGTTTTCCTGCAGCCTTTGCTTTTGCTTTATAGCGCACGATCGTTCAATTGCCATCATTTTCATTGCCTGCTTAAATCTTTCCCACTTCGCTCCCAGAAGTTCGTTGTCCGCCATTGGCAGTTCGTGTATCGCCGACGTAACGCGATCCACGAAGATATCATCGTTTAGAAGCTTCTCATTAAGTTTCCAGTTTTCCCACACAAATTTGCTTTTCGTTCCTTTTCTTTTACCTACATGGAAGACAACAAGACAATGGTCACTGAACGGCACTGGTTGTACGCTGTATTCGCCGCAGTACGGTATCAGTTCAACAGATACGTACGCCCGATCCAGACGCGCGTGACTCGTTCCTTGGTAATGGGTAAACCGAACGCCAGAACCACATCCGAGACAATCACCAACATCCTCTAGATGACAGCGATCAATTATGTCACTGTCAATTATGATCATTATGTCAAACAGGCTGTACTCGCATCTCGGTAGGGCGTCGCACTGGTTTTGTCGCGTGCCATGCTTACGCAGTTGAAATCGCCAAGTAAGACAAGCAGACGGTCTGTGTCACAATGGTTGCCGACTGTCTCAAAAAGGTTTCGCCTCTCTTCCGTGTTAGTGTGTGCGTAAATACAGATAATACGCAATTCCACACCGGCAAGTGTGATGTCACAGACAATCCATCGACCGAAAACGCAAGTCTCAACTCTTTCCACAATCGCTCCCAGAGACTGGCGAATCAACAGCATGCAACCTGCCACTCAGCCACGAGTTCGATGCTTCAAAGCGGTACAAAAGCGTCTCTAGTGAATGCGGTGTTGCCTTAGAAACGAGCTGTTTCTCAGGCTCAGGCGTGCGTAGCTTGCTCAGGCGCACATTTCGTTGCCGCGCCGAACGCGGCGCTGCTCGACGCTCACCGCGTCCGATACGGGGCGCGTAGTCGCTGTGCCTAGCCCACTGTCTTACACCCCTTGGCGGTTCGACGGGAACGCTGTCGCGTTCCACTCTTGAAGGCGAAGCTTAAGCGTCCTCCTTATTTTTGTGGTGATCCATCGACTGCCCGCTAAAGAAGGAAAAACGCCAGGTGTGATTTGTCGTTTTGCCAAACAAATGAAGCGAGATGAATGGTGGCAAAGCCGCAAAAAGTTGAGCAGTGTAGATGATAAGCTCTTTTTGCTAAAAAACATAACCAAACGAACTCGTGCACTTCTTTTTGAGGTGAAAAACTGGGCAAAAATAAATGGTTCCAAGCACGTCTGGCATCACAACAGACGAGTCCTCGTGCGCAAAACTGACGGCGAGAATACTGTGGCTGTTTCAAGTTCTTGCGAGTTGAGTAAACTAAGGTAAGGAGCACGGGAGTTTCTGAGATTACTAAATGATAATCATGGATAACGCCGACGGGGAACGTTGCGCACTGCCGCATGGCTTTGAGAGGCATCTGGGACCAGTATATATGAAATCAATGAAGTGTTTTTTATCTAAACATACGATCAGTAAAGCATAAAGTACCCGAACTTACTCTTTTTTTCCAGCAGCTTCATCACGTGTTTGATGTAATAATGCTTACATAAACATGGAGCACAGATTACTCGAATGTTTTCCGTCTTCCTTCTTATCAAACTTTCTATGCTAACCGGGCCAGTGGTCGTGGTGGTGGTGTATGCATCTTGGTAAAAAATGCTTTATCGTGTGAGTTACTTCAGACGTTCTGCGTAAGCACAAGTTACTGTGAGTTTATTTCGTTGAAATTGCAAAATATTGTAATCGCTGTTGTCTATCGACCTCCGAACGGAATGATGACACCATTTTTAGAATCCTTAGATGTTTTTTTTTTGCGTTTGTAAATGATTATCGTTTCGATCTCATTTTTGGTGGTGATGTGAATATTAACATGTTGAGCACTGATCTATCAAAGGTTAAGCTGAATGTTCTATAAAAATTAAATGGCCTTAGAAATGCTATTAATCTTCCAACGAGAGTGATACTGAATACGTTGACATTGATTGATATTTTTGATACAAATGTTACGCCGTAGAGAATCAGAGCCGGAGTTATCGCGGCTGAGTTGAGTGGTTATTTGCCTATTTTCTTATGCTGTGGAAAAACGGTGAACATGAAACAAAATTCCCCTGCAAATTTAATACAGCGTATTACGCCGCAAAATCTTACCTCTGTTATAGACAAGCTCTCGTTGGTACCGTGGGACACTGTGAATAATATTACAGATGCTTGCGCAGCTTACGAAGAATTTCTTAAAATACTTAAATTTATATGTACAGAGAGCTTTCCGTCTGTGCGCTTAAAACAAAAGAGAAAAATTTGTAAGCCTTGGATAACCTCCTACCTGGAAGCAAAAATTCGGGAGAAAAATACAATGTTTACCAAATTTATTAAGAACAGAGATCCAGACGCACTAAAGAAGTTTAAAACGTTCCGTAACAGTTTAGACAAAGAGTTAAAAAGAACAAGAAAACAATATTTTAATTATTTATTTACTTCCCTTTCTGGCTGCTCAAATTCTCTATGGAAGAAGCTGAACTCAGTGTTACAATATGATGTTAAAAACCAATCAGTTCGTGAAATAAAATACAATGGCACCGAGTTGTCAAGGAAGGCGTTAGCCAATGCTTTCAATAAGCATATTGTGAACACCGCGGGTCAAATGGCACCAACGAGTGATTTAAAGAACGTTTACTACAATAACCGTCCGGTGTTCCTTGACCCTGTCACTGAAGCTGAAGTGACAGAGGTAATAACAAGCCCAAATAACAGCAGTGCGTTGGATGCTGACGGGATGCAAGCGAAGCCTTTGAAACGTGCTGCCTCTGCTTGCTCCATGCATACAGTACATATTTAACTTATGCCTCGAACAAGCGATATTTCAACCCCAAATGCAAGTTGCTCGTGTTAAGGTACTCTATAAAAAGGGTGACAAAAACGATATGGTCAATTATCGGCCTGTTTCTATATTGCCGGCAATAGTTCGCAATGCCCACGAAATCCGGGGTAACTTGAAAAGTGGACAGAAGAAAATGCCTTAAAAATAAATGCACGGAACAAAGGCAGTGGGATTTCACGCTAGAAACAAAAAAGGTGACATTAAATCAAATTCTGCTGAACTCAACTCCAATTGAAATAGTACCTTCTATTAAATCACTGGGTGTTGTCTTCCACAATACCTTGTCTTGGGACGAGCACATAGATCAGTTAGCAACAAAACTCTCCCAAGCAATTGGCCTCGTATATCGGAACGCAAGCATACTACCACGCAGTGTAATGATGCTAATCCACAATACTTTATTTTGTTCTAGACCTGATTATTGTCACCTAGTTTGGGCCTCTACGACGCAAACCCATCTGCAAAAAATCTATGCTTTGCAAAAAAAGTTTCTGCGTGTTATGGAGGATGTACCCAGGTACTATCCATCTCAGCCCTTATTTCGCAGCTACAACATAATGCCAGTAACAAATATTTATTATTATTGCCTGTACAAGCGATAAAAACAAGAGATAAAAAATAATACCTGTTTCTTGCGTCAGTTAGCGAAGTTGAAATATCACGCTACTACATACAATACGCGAAACTTTGAAACATGGGCAATAGATACTTGTAAGACAACATATGGCTTACAAATGTTAAAAAACCGGCTGCCAAGGTTATTGAGTACACTACAGAAACAAAATATAGAGCCCGACAAAATTACTTTTGCGGACCTTCGGAAATACTTTAGTGCGTAGAGGAAGAAAACAAAAAGGGAAACAAGAATAGTATAGTTAGTGTACAATTTTGCTGCACTTTCACTGCGGAGTTATCTGCGCTTTCTGCGGTGCATTTTGTTTGCGCTGGTCTCTGGTGGCGTTCTTGTATGGATAAACAGTGTCTTGAAAGCTGAATGTTTGTACTTCATAGCCTGTAATTTGTATGACGATGTCTGATTATGGAATGAGCTTTATCTTTTTGTATGCACGGATTTCAGTGAGTGGTGACTATAACTCATATATATTATATCATTTGCTCACTGCTACGTGAAGTTGCCAGTGCGGGGGCCTGCGGCCTTGTCAAGCTGCAATGCGACAACTTTTTCTGTAGGCCTCCGGCATCGTGTATTTCGGATGCAAATAAAGTTATTATTTGTAATATTATTATGTATAGCACTTGAATTTGTTAGACAAAAAGGTTTACTTTGTACTTAACCTCATGACAGCTGTGCGTGATCCATAAGATCCAATTTTTGGGTTCCCTAATAGAATTATACTTGTTTTTCAAGTTGCACTGAAAGTAAGGTACATAGCCCCCATCGAAAATGTGGCAACACACGCATTCCTGCCTACATTCACAGAAACATACGTATACGTTTTGACATTGCACGAATCTTGCCAGTGAATGCCTGTTTAAATATTGCGCAGTTCAACTCTTTTCGATACTAATACCATGTGGATTATTGCCAGCGCCATAATCCAGGCGGCAATTAAAACTATAAACTTTAATTCACCTCTTTTATTATGGGCCAACAGGTCGTTTTATGTGTGCCCACTCAAATGTCAATTGCAGTCACAAGTGCCGCTTCTTAGCACGAGGAAAACTTTGGAGGACGCCTAATCTTCGCCTTTAAGAGTGAAACGCAATAGCATTCAAAGATTCCCGGCTGCTTCTCGCGCTTCCGGCAACGGCTGCTCATGTAACTGTTTACCTGGAAACGCTGGCGGCGAACGCTATGCACAATGGCGAGCTTTCTGGTAGAAACGCGGCCTCTTGCGTGGGCCGATCTCCTGTTATTGTTTGGCACTTTTAATATTGCTGTTTGAAAAGATCTAACATAAGAGGTGTGCGCTGTCGGTGTTTCGTTTCGCGAGATTTATTTGTGGGCTGTCATTCTCAATTCCGATGATTAACTTTGTAAAGAATGAAACACATAGTGTCAGTCACTTTAGTGATAGGAGGGTGGTTGGGTATGCGTGGTTCGGAATAATTTTTGCTGAAACGACGGCCCACGCCAGACGCCCACGCTGGATTTTCTGCGATAAGAGACCCTTAACGCCTTCGCGCTAAAATGCAAGAAGGTTTCAAGTTTTCTGCAGCGTCCAGTGTGCCTTCAAGCGGCAGCTTTGGTGCTTACAAGTGGGAACCGCTTACAAGTAAAAAGTACAAAATTTAGACGGAAACAGAGACACCGGCAGAGAAATGACATGTTTATTTTATGAATGAAGATTAGGAAAGGCATCTCCATTCTAAAAATATGGAGGACGCTTAAGCTTCGCCTTTGAGAGTGGAACGCGATAGCATTCAAAGATCCCTGATGGCTTTCCACGCTTCCCGGCAACTGCAGCTTATGTAACCACAATGTTTGCCGGCA
This sequence comes from Dermacentor albipictus, assembly GCF_038994185.2. Classification (NCBI taxonomy): domain Eukaryota; kingdom Metazoa; phylum Arthropoda; class Arachnida; order Ixodida; family Ixodidae; genus Dermacentor; species Dermacentor albipictus. The sequence continues at coordinate 29,857,041 of NC_091824.1, forward strand.
AAGAATTGCGGTGAACGCTATGCACGAAGGTGAGCTGTGTGGTTCTTTTCAAGCAAAGCTTGTATTGCCTCACAAGTGGCGCTGTAGTGGTTACACGAAAACCCAGTTGCTCCCAGAGCGGAGCAGCTGCGGGAAAAGGCGATTTGATGAGTTGACAGCTGCACGGTAGCGTGAGTCGTTAGCAAGTATTGCGCAACTAATCAGAGCCGTTTGGCTTCCACCGGGGAAGGAAAGAGCAGGGAGGAGTTTCACGCGCGCTGCTCCGGCTTCGTGTCTGTTCTGTTCATTCTAGGAGAACGTATGTGATGGCCACGCGTTGTGCGTTCCCCCGAGGAGCTAGCAGTGTTCGACGAGTGGTGGTGAGAACTCGCCAATGAAAGGGCTCGCTGTCGGCGTGTGAATCGAGCCATTAAGGCCCAAATATAATAAATGAATGAAAGTTTGATGTTTAATGGCGCAAGGGCAAGTATGGCCAAAGAGCACCATGTCCGTGGTAATGAGTTCGCAGTGTAATTATGAGTTCTTTGTAGTTGGTATGACGTGGCTGTAAAAGGGCCTTAAAGATAGTCCCTCTAAAGTGTGTAAACTCTGTTTAATAAGATTATGGTGATGACGTATGACGCGTACTATGAACACTAAGATGCATTTAAAGAGAATGATACGATGTGTAAAAATATATAAGGTTATAAAATAGCTAGAGCACTGCTACCTCCTTAGAGCCCTTAAAACACAAGGGCCTGGAGGCATGTGCTATACGAAACAATTATCGCAGCGGCATCCTCTGGAGCGAGGACGCTTTGCGAATTTAATTGGCTTATAACTTGTAGACCGACATCATTTAAGAAGTTGAGGATTGTCTCGCTGTTAAAAAGCGGTTCCTTACCTAGAAACATAGCCGGGTGTAGAGGGATGTAATAACGGTATGCAAGCGGAAGGTGTTTCTTTCTTTCCGTTTCGGCTTCCCGACACTCCAGGAGCACGTGGAGGACGGTCAGCCTCTCACCACATGTGCCACACGCTGGAGGTTCACTTCCAGTAAGCAGGAAATTATGGGTGCCAAGTGCGTGTCCTATTCTGAGAGGACAGGATAGGACATCTGTCTGGCGTGATTTTGTTGCAGTGGGTCAGAATCCTACCTGCGGCTTTATCACGTGGGGCTTATTTGTTTGCGCGACCCACGTGCACTGCCAGTGGTTTCGCAGTTTCTTTCGTAAGAAAGGCCTGAGATCTGTGATAGGCACATCAGCGGTAGGGTTAACAGCTTGCGATGTGATTGACGTGGTCATCTAGTCCACCAGAACGTTACCTTCGATTCCCTTATGGCCAGGTACCCAGCATATTATGATATGCTGGTTAGATGAGTACGCTTTACACGAGACCGAATAGAGTTTATTAAATACGAGATTTTTATGTTTGCTGAGTGACATTAAGGCCTTCATGACCCTCAGAGTCTGTATAGATCGCTGCTTTTTGAAGTTTTGATTTTCTTACATGCTTCACAGTAGAGAGTAATGCGTAGGCCTCGGCAGTAAAGATACTTCTTTCCGGATGCACTACATCGCATTCCGAGAAGGATGGGCCGACGGCTGCATATGATACCCCGGCTTTTGACTTCGAAGCGTCTGCGTAGAACCCTGCGCAGGAGTGCTTGTACTGAATTTCTAGGAAATGCATTCGGATTTCGGCCTCTGAAGCGTGCTTTGTGACCTTTATAAAGGATATGTCACATTCTATCACCTGCCACTCCGAAGGAGGTAAGAGCTTGGTTTGGTGCATTAAGTGGGGCTCGAGGAGTGGGACACGCATTTCATCACTAAGCTCCTTCACACGCAGCGAGAAAGGCTGTCTTATAGAGAGGCGATTGCTGAAAAGTGTAGCACACGTCATATCGGTAACGGTACCAAAACATGGATGTTGAAGATTACAGAGAACTTTAAGTAAATATGTAAAGCTGATGTATGATCTCTGCAGGTGGTGTGACCACTCATTCGATTCGGCATATAAGCTTCCACTCGGGCTTCTTCTGAAAGCGCCCGTGGTTAAGCGGATACCTAGATGGTGAACAGGGTCTAGCGTTTATAGTGCAGTCGAGGCGGCAGAGTTATATACCACGGCACCATAATCTAACCGTGACCAAATCAGGCTCTTATAGAGATTCAGTAAGCACTTCCTGTCACTACCCCACGTAGTCTGGCATAGAAGTTTCATTAGGTTCATTGTTTTCAGACATTTTTCTTTAAGATGTTTAATGTGTGGGATGAAAGTGAGTCTATTGTCAAGTATAACACCTAGAAATGTGTGCTCTTTGTCTACAGGTATGTGTTGTCCATACAGTTCTAAGCAAGGATCCCGAATCAGGCCTCTCTTTCTTGTAAACAGAACACAAGAACTCTTGTGAGGATTGATTTTAAATCCACTTTTCTTTGACCACTTTGACACCTTGTTCAAACCATGCTGTACCTGTCTCTCTCACACTGCGGGGCTACAGGATTTGAAACCTATTTGAATGTCGTCCACGTAGACGGAATACAAAATGGCCGGTGGTAAGGAAGCGCGAAGTGTTGTCATCTTAACAATAAAGAGTGCAACTGAGCACGCCTCCCTGGGGCACACCAGTTTCCTATGTAAAAGGGCGAGACAGCACATTGCCATTTTTTACCCGGAAGGTACGATTGGACAAGTAGCTTTTTATTAGGTTTAGCATTTTACCATGAATGCCCATATCTGACAAATCTCTCAAGATTCCGTAGCGCCATGTCGATATCGATAAGAAAAACTGTTTGTGTACAAATGCGTGACGGATATTTCCTTCAATGCGTACAAGATGGTCGGTTGTGGAGCGCCCTTCTTGGAAGCCGCACAGATAGGGATCAAGCATTTTGCTCAGTTCAAGGAAATGGATGAGTCGCCGATTCATCCTTTATTTCAGATACCTTACAAACGCAACTTGTGAGGGCTATCGGGTGGTAACTTGCCACTGAAGAAGGGTCTTTGCCTTGTTTCAAAACAGGGACCACAATGGCTTCTTTCCATGCGGTTGGAAGGTACCCCGCATCCCAGATAGTGTTAAAAAGTGTAAGTAGTATAACTTGCGTATCATTGTGTAAGTTTTTGAGCATTTCATACATGATTCTATCAGATTCCGGTGCAGAGCGCTTCCATGCGCTCAAGGCAGCTCTCAACTCTGCAATACTAAAAGGATGGTTGAACGGTTCATTCTGCCGACACTTTCGTATGAGTGGCTTACATTCTCCTACTTGTTTCTATTTGAGAAAGGATTTTGAATAAATGGTGGAATTTGACACGCTGTCAAAGTGCTCCCCAAGCGAGTCTGTCTGATCAAGCAGGGTACCGCCTTCTGGGGTTACCAGAGGGAGCGAATATGTTTGTCGCCCTTTTATCCTATTCACCCTATTCCGAACTTTCGCCTCACCTGTATAAGAGTTGATATCCGAAAAAAACTTCTGCCAACTCTCTCTTCTGGCCTGTCGGCGCGTTCTCCTGGCTTGAGACTTTAATTTTTTGAAGTTAATAAGATTCTCTGCATTGGGAGAGGCGTGTTACGATCCCCACGATTTGATCTGTTTCCTACGGGCGATCCTACATTCGTTGTTCCACCACGGTACACGTCGTTTGGGTGCCAAACCACTTACTTCGGATATGCATTTTGATGCGGCATCTATTATGAATGATGTAAGATACTCCACAGCAGCATCAATTCCTAAAGAAGACATATAAGCCCATGAGATCTTAGTGAGAGTTCGAAATTTCTCCCAGTCGGCTGTATCTATCTTCCACCTAGGAGCTGGTGGAGGATATTCATTTTCTTTAGATGTTCTTAGCAGTTTGGGAAAGTGGTCACTCCCGTAAGGATTGTTCGTAACTTCCCATTCGAGTTCGGGCAGTATAGACGGGAAACTATACTAAGATCGATTGAAAAAAAAGTTTTGTTTGCAAGAGAGTAATATACGGGTTCCTTCTTACTCAGCAGGCAAGCACCAGAAGAAAAAAGGAATTGTTCAACAAGACGACCTCGCGCTTCTATACGAGAGTCGCCCCACAACTGTGGCCAAAACGCTGGCAATTGAAACATCGGAGGGGATTTGGGACGTATGGCCTAACACGGAGTTTTATGTACCCGGCCTCGATTGACTCGGGCAGGACGCTTGAACCAAAGGTGATTATTAGGTGCTTCGTTTGAACTTTTTTACCATCCCTTCTCATATTAATTCTTCTGACATTAACAACATTCTGCTCACTGAAGCCCTCCAAGAGCTCAGCCTCTGTCAGCTGGAGCAAATCATTATCAGAGACAACGCCGCGGGTGGTGTTCAGAGTGCGGTGTGGAGTTACTGTCAATGGAACATCCCCAAATGACACTAGACTGGGCAACTTCTCGTATTGTTTCTGATCATGCAGCTCTAACAGGAGATCACCACTTGCCAGCCTTGATACCTTGTAGCTTGGACCAAGGACATCAGTTAAGGACTTAGAAACCAGAAAACGGGAGATATTTCGTACTTGCTTATCGGATTTTTCAGAGTGGATGACATGGTATCGTGGGAAGCTCGGTCTTTGGCGTCCAAAGAACTGGAAAACATCTTCGGTGCGCCCTCTTTTCTGAGGGCGGTCGGGAAGGCGAGGAAAGGAACTAGCCATAGACAAATTTGTTTTCGGCAATAACGCCAGCCACCCACTGTGGAGCACAACAAGGGGACGCTCTACAGGGACTGTAAAAAAACAGGTCCTGCAAACGCCAGTTGTAGGTTATCACTGTAACCAAATATGAGATAACCTAGATTGGCTATTCACACAAGGTTAACCTTTGCTGCCTGGAAAAATTGGAAGTAAGCGGAAGCTACGAGAAGACAGGAAAGATGAAAAGTGAGAGAAAGACGAAGGCTGGAGGGAGAGAGAGACAGGAAAAGTCAACTACCGATTTCCCCCGGGTGGGTCAGTCCGGGGGTGCCGTCTATGTGACGCAGAGGCCAAAGAGGTGAGTTGCCTCCACCGGGGGGCTTTAAAGGTCCAAACACCCAGCATCGGCTCAACCTCCAGCAACCCTCTTTCCCCCGACACGGCTAAGCCGCACACGGCTACACGCGGGAGGGTCCAACCCTCATGTGCTCGGGTACGTGGTGTCGCAACACACCAAACGCCTGCTGACGCAGACACCCCTGCGGGGCCAAATAAAATCCGACGCAGCGTGAACACACGCACACGTTCGGTCGCGAGGGCGCGAACAGCGTCTATAGTCTGACGGATGGTTCGACGCACTGGCGCCACCAACGTAACCGGACGCGGCCAACGCGCTCCGACGCACCCGGCGTCTAACGGCAGTCGCCCGCGTGCCGATAATGTTAGACTACAAACGTGCCTTTAAGGCCGGGATACATGGAGTGTTTTTCTTGACGACTTTCGCACAGCAGAAAACGCCGCGGCGGCGTGACGCCCAACTTCCGCTTGCTGTGGATACATTGACCGAAAAACCACCGGATGTCACCTCAGTGTGGCCAGACAAGGCAAAACTGCTTTAGTCAACATGAAATGCACAAATACACTTTATAGACCTTTGCTATTTCTTCACACCAACAAAATATAAAAGAAAAACCCTAAAACTTCTAACGCTCCTTCAGTTGCGTTTATTAATGTATCAGTATATTTTGGGCCTGTTTAGTGGAGAGATTGTTTCGCAAATAAATGTATGGTCACCCTGTGCCATGCAGGCATGAATGACTCCGTCTCCCGTCCTCTTTCTGTTCGCCGGCTAGCCGCTGTCTTTATTTTTCTGTGTGTTCTTTATGATAAACACGGGCTTCAGACCCACTGAGAGCGAGATATGAAATATTTAACGCAGAAGTAGACGAATAATAGCACTCCTCCTGTCTGCTTCTAGTCTCGGTCTGTGTCACTTCGCGCTACAATTCAAGATCGCGCTACATTTCAAGAAGTAGTCTCGGCTGCCTCCATGGAGGTTCTTCGTGGTCTGCTATTCGTGAAAAAAAAGTTGCTGCTAATGAACCTGCTAGATGAAAAGAAGAAAAGGAAGCGGGGGTTGTGTATACATCGAGTGTGGGAAGCAAGAAAGCAGGAGGGCGAGTTCCACATCCCGGTAAGTCAGGTACCCTCTTTGTTGATTGCGAGCGTTCATTCTCTCTTCTGTATACCCTACACTGGAACCAAGTAACTCAGCTTTAAAAGCACGCTTTAAATGGTTCAGTTTACCTGCTTGCGCATTCTATAATCATCACACTTTACGAGCACATTAAACCAGACAGGTCTTCTTCAATCTGGAACAGCTAAGCCTATGCAGCGAAAGGCTTGCGTCTTCGGCTCATGAGCGCGTGCGAAGAGTACGTTTGTAAGTGCTGTCGTATCACACGCGCAGCTTCTGCTCCATAGCTAGAATAAACTGTTCCTGAGAACAGCATATTCTTCATGATCTGCACGTTCAGGATGCCAGCCCAATGTCAAGCGATGCCTTGACCGCCCTGCTTAGGTGTAAAAAATAAAGGCAAAATAGCTCCGCGTGAGCCGCAATAATTGTATTCAAAATAGGAAGCTTCGTAGAGCGTCATCATCAGAGTTTGCCTTCTGGTAGGGGTGCTTTCTCACATAACTCGGAAAATTATTTTATCTGCGCTGACCTCCGAGTACTCTCACTGTTTTCAGCCGGTAGCTCAGTAGTTATAGTGCTCGCTTGCTGACCCGAAGGATGCGGGTTTGATAGCGGCCGCGGCGGTTATATTTCGATGGAAGCGAAATTCAAGAGGCCCGTGTACTGTGCGATGTCATTGCATGTGAGAGATCTGAGGCGGTAGAAACTATCCTAAACCCTCCTCCGCGGCGTCCCGCATAGCGCGAGTCGATTTAGCCTGGCAAGCACCGTAAATCATTAAATCTTCACATCCATTTCGCATGGGCCGAGCAGCGCAGTCGGGAGCTCGGAATTCACCCGGAAGGCGCTTATTCTGTTATAAACAGCCAGCATGAGCCTGTTGTATACCACTCCCGACGCCACACGGCTCACGACAGGAATCGTGAGAAAGCTACACTTTTTGGTAGGGATCATGGCTACTTAGTCCTTAAGCAAAGAATGCAAGATGAAGTGACCACTGGATCTCTGATTAGTTGTTCGCTGCAGTTGAAAAAGTACTGCCCCTTGAACTGCGTGTATTGAAAGGATAAGACAGGCTGCGACATTATCATGAAGAGCAGTATGCCCTTAACATGATTATTTTTGTTTTGCTTTCAACGAAGTCATGAGGAAAGACCCGGAAATGCTTTTTCTTATAATACAGGATGCTTCCGAAACAATTTGACGATCTTCATAAGCCTGTCCATAAGGACTTCGAGCACCATCACTTCTGCCGGGAGCCTCTCAGTTCAAAAAACAAAGGCTGGCTATTATCCTCAGGTAATCCAGTACATGTGAGGGCACTGATTCTTTCACACAAGTTATCACGTATTATTTTATTGTACGCAGATACGTTTCTTCGGGAACGGTCATTAAACAGGTGGTTATGTTGTTCAGGGGGGCGCCATCAACATGCTGGCGTATCATTCATTGTTGTGACATTTTCTTTTGTAGCGTGTATGTTTGATACATATTAAAGAGCCACAAATGCACCAATGTAAACAGAATTGCGAGGTAATGTAAAAGGATTGAAGTGAAGTAATGCAAAAAGTAAAATCAGTTTAGGCACCTCACTAGAATGCAAACCTTTTCCTTCACTGTGGTTTGCATTTCTCTTCGTGCATTCTAGTAGTCACAAGCAGAGCACTGAGAAACCTCAACGCGAGACTTCGGCCTCCGCTGGAACTTCCCCAACTGCGTTAGGGCCGTTGACGGGAAACACGTGCAAATAACATCGCCTCCACATTCTGGCACCAACTTTTACAACTACTAGGCATCGAACATGCCATGCAGTTTTGCATTTGAAAAAATGCGCCAGGCTTTGCACATGTCCGAGGTTTTCTTGCTCACGAAGCTTTTTTAGGGCACATTCTCCATGGCTTTAGGGGTGTTTGATGGCGCCCAACACCGATTTTTAATTGTGGATGTAGGCGCTCCAAGTCACCACAGTGATGTGGGCGCCTTCAAGGAAGCACGTTCGGAAGAAAGCTCAACAACAACGCAGTGAACCTCCTACCTGCGGCACGGCTGCCACAAAGTGTGAAAGCTGCACCGCACGTGTTTGTGGGCGACGAGACTTTTCAGCTACGTTAAGATTTCTTGCGCCCATACCCGGGGAAGAATCTGCAGCCATCTCAGAGGGTGTTCAACTACAGGCTCAGCAGAGCAAAGTACTATACGGCATTGTATAAGATAGCCATGCTTTGTTTCTTAATGGAAAAGAAAAGTAAATTGGCCTAATGAAAGAAGAAACTACACAAGTGCTCTTTTTGATGCTGCTTTTCAAGACCAGTATTCACACTTTCTAGTTGTTTTACACTGTGCTTGAGTGGCAAGGAGGAGGAGCTGCTTTAAAAGAAATCACATATAGTGCTCATGGCCCTTACTGTTGGTCTCTGTGATGCATAGTACTAATTACTTGTTCAGCATAGATTCTCATATTTGCTACTTCTACTTCAATTGTGACAGAATTATCATCATCATCAGCCTTAGTAAATAGTTTGTAGGCAACTGACAGTAAGCTGATCGGTCTGTAATTTTTCAAGTCTTTGGCGTCCCCTTTCTTATGGATTTGGATTATGTTAGCGTTCTTCCAAGATTGCGCTATGCTCGAGGTCATGAGGCATTGCGTATACAGGGTGGTCAGTTTCTCTAGAACAATCTTCCCTTCATCCTTCATCAAATCTGCTGTTACCTGATCCTCCCCAGCTGCCGTCCTCCTTTACATAGCTCCCAAGGCTTTCTTTACTTCTTCCGGCGGTTCTTGTGGGATTTCGAATTCCTCTAGACTATTCTCTCTTCCATTATCGTCGTGGGTGCCACTGGTACTGTATAAATCTCTGTAGAACTCCTGAGCTACTTGAACTATCTCATCCATATTAGTAATGATATTGCCGGCTCTGTCTCTTAACGCATACATCTAATTCTTGCCAATTCCTAGTTTCTTCTTCACTGCTTTTAGGCTTCCTCCGCTCCTGAGAGCATGTTCAATTCTATCGATATTATACTTCCTTATATCAGCTGTCTTACGCTTGTTGATTAACTTCGAAAGTTCTGCCTGTTCTATTCTGGCTGTAGGGTTAGAGGCTTTCATACATTGGCGTTTCTTGATCAGATCTTTCGTCTCCTGCGATAGCTTACTGGTATTCTGTCTAAAGGAGTTACTACCGACTTCTATTGCACACTCCTTACTGATGCCCACAAGATTGTCGTTCATTGCTTCAACACTAAGGTCCTCTTTCTGAGTTAAAGCCGAATATCTGTTCTGTAGATTGATCTGGAATTCCTCTATTTTTACTCCTACCGCTAACTCATTGATCGGCTTCTTATGTACCAGTTTCTTTCGTTCCCTCCTCAGGTCTAGGCTAAGTCGAGTTCTTACCAACCTTGCTGAGCATGTCCATATTTATTTATTTATTTATTTAAAAACACCTTACAGGCCTCAAAGTGAGGCATTGAGTAAGGGGGGCAGTAGATAGAAAATACATAGAATACAAGACATCTATAAACCGTATCTGTTTACAACCTACAACCAAAGTACAACTGAGATGAAAAAAGAATTATTTAGATCACGATTCACTAGGGAAAAGAAGAAACACAAAAAACATAATATAATAACAAGGAATAAATCACACAGATTGTTTTCAGTGAAGTCGTGTAATTAATAAAAACAGTAATGATGAAAAACAATGACCGAAAAGTTACGGACGCGACATTCCAACGAAACGGTAAACATAGCGACATAACAGTAATAATGCGAAAATAAGCTTTAAATATAGTGCAAGTATAGAAAGCATTGTGCGACAAACGTAAAACTTCACTTTTGTTTAGTCATGTATTCGGTCAAGGCATCACGGAATGAATCGTAGTTAGATTGGCTTGCAATGCTGTCAGGGAGTGAATTCCATATTCTGATAGCACGAGGAAGAGCAGAGCAATGGAATGCCTTTGTAGACCCGTAAAGGTGGGGATAGCTGAAATGATTATGAAGTCTATGTGACGTGGAGTAGGGTCGTTTCAAGCATGGGGGTGTTCGAGTGGAGTGAAGGAATTTGTGGAACAGTGTTAAAAGGGCAATCTGTCGGCGAGTGCTCAAGGATTGTATTGGAAGCTTAAGTTTTATTTGTGTAACACTAGACTGGTAGCTGTAATCGTTTATGATGAAGCGGCTTGCTCTATTCTGGATCCGTTCTAGCGTTTCAATCAGGTATTTCTGGTGAGGGGACCAAATGGGAGATGCATACTCGAGCTTGGGATGAACGAGAGTTACGTAAGCTAGGTTGCGAACATTTGAAGGAACATTTAAGTTGCGTCGCAAGTACCCCAACGATTGGGAGGCATTAGCTGAAATGGACGTGATATGCTCGGTCCAAGAAACATGTGGTGTGAATAGAACCCCTAGATACTTAGAGGTGCAGTGGTGGCGTAGAGGTAGAACACCCGCCTCGCGTGCAATAGGTCCGTGGCTCGAATTCCGGTGCCGGCAATTTTCCACCGGACTTAAAAAAAAAAGAAATCGGCGTGTTGATCAAATTGCACAAACAGGTCTGGAGTGTGGCCTGATCCCGGTGACCACAACCGGTAACGCACTCCCTCACCAGAGCAGAATTGGCCAACCTGGTGCAGTACTTGGCCACAACCTCCTATATGAACACAAGAATCAAACCCCGGCAATCAGTCCCCAGCAGCTGCGAAGCAACTGACCACGGCGGCGGTCGGACCTGCGACACAGCAGAGAGTGCTAAGAATCACTGGCTCCGGACAGGCCGCCATTGGAATATGAACCTGGCAACGTTTAACGCTAGAACGTTATCTAGCGAGAGGAGTCTAGCAGTGCTATTGGAGGAATAAAAGGGCAGTGAATGGGATATAATAGGGCTCAGTGAAGTTAGGAGACCAAAAGAAGCATATACATTGCTAAAAAGCGGGCACGTCCTCTGCTACCGGGGCTTAGCGGAGAGAAGAGAACTAGGGGTCGGATTCCTGATTAATAAGAATATAGCTGGTAACATACATGAATTCTATAGCATTAACGAGAGGGTGACAGGTCTTGTTGTGAAACTTAATAAGAGGTACAAAATGAAGATTGTACAGGTCTACGCCCCTACATGCAGTCATGATGACCAGGAAGTCGAAAGCTTCTATGAAGACGTGGAATCGGCGATGGGTAGAGTGAAAATAAAATACACTATACTGATGGGCGACTTCAATGCCAAGGTAGGCAAGGAGCAGGCTGGAGACAAGGCAGTGGGGGAATATGGCATAAGCACTAGGAATAGCAGAGGAGAGTTATTAGTAGAGTTTGCGGAACAGAATAATATGCGGATAATGAATACCTTCTTCCGCAAGCGGGACAGCCAAAAGTGGACGTGGAGGAGCCCGAACGGCGAGACTAGAAATGAAATAGACCTCATATTAGCGCTAACCCTGGCATCATACAAGATGTGGACGTGCTCGGCAAGGTGCGCTGCAGTGACCACAGGATGGTAAACTCGAATTAGCCGAGACCTGAGGAGGGAACGGAAGAAACTGGTACATAAGAAGCCGATTAATGAGTTAGCGGTAAGAGGGAAAATAGAGGAATTCCAGATCAAGCTACAGAACAGGTATTCGGCCTTAACTCAGGAAGAGGACCTTAGTGTTGAGGCAATGAACGACAATCTCGTGGGCATCATTAAGGAGTGTGCAATGGAAGTCGGTGGTAACTCCGTTAGGCAGGATACCAGCAAACTATCGCAGGAGACGAAAGATCTGATCAAGAAACGCCAATGTATTAAAGCCTCTAACCCTACAGCTAGAATAGAACTGGAAGAACTTTCGAAGTTAATCAACAAGCGTAAGACAGCTGACATAAAGAAGTATAATATGGATAGAATTGAACATGCTGTCAGGAACGGAGGAAGCCTAAAAACAGTGAAGAAGAAACTAGGAATTGGCAAGAATCAGATGTATGCCCTAAGAGACAAAGCCGGCAATATCATTACTAATATGGATGAGATAGTTCAAGTGGCTGAGGAGTTCTATAGAGATTTATACAGTACCAGTGGCACCCATGACGATAATGGAAGAGCAAATAGTCTAGAGGAATTCGATATCCCAAAGGTAACGCCGGAAGAAGTAAAGAAAGCCTTGGGAGATATGCAAAGGGGTAAGGCGGCTGGGGAGGATCAGGTAACAGCAGATTTGTTGAAGGATGGTGGACAGATTGTTCTAGAGAAACTGGCCACCCTGCATACGCAATGCCTCATGACATCGAGCGTACCGGAATCTTGGAAGAACGCTAACATAATCCAAATCCATAAGAAAGGGGACGCCAAAGACTTGAAAAATTATAGGCCGATCAGCTTACTGTCCGTTGCCTACAAACTATTTACTAAGGTAATCGCAAATAGAATCAGGAGCGCCTTAGATTTCTGTCCAGCAAAGGACCAGGCAGGATTCCGTAAAGGCTACTCAACCATAGACCACATTCACACTATCAATCAGGTGATAGAGAAATGTGCGAAATATAACCAACCCTTATATATAGCTTTCATTGATTACGAGAAAGCGTTTGATTCTGTGGAAACCTCAGCAGTCATGGAGGCATTACGGAATCAGGGTGTAGACGAGCCGTATGTAAAAATACTAAAAGATATCTATAGCGGCTCCACAGCCACCGTAGTCCTCCATAAAGAAAGCAACAAATCCCAATAAAGAAAGGCGTCAAACAGGGAGATACGATCTCTCCAATGCTATTCACAGCGTGTTTGCAGGAGGTATTCAGAGACCTGGATTGGGCAGAATTGGGGATAAAAGTTAATGGAGAATACCTTAGTAACTTGCGATTCGCTGATGATATTGCCTTGCTTAGTAATTCAGGGGACCAATTGCAATGCATGCTCACTGACCTGGAGAGGCAAACCAGAAGAGTTAGTCTAAAAATTAATCTGCAGAAAACTAAAGTAATGTTTTACAGCCTCGGAAGAGAACAGCAATTTACAATACGCAGCGAGGCACTGGAAGTCGTAAGGGAATACATCTGCTTAGGGCAGGTAGTGACGGCGGATCCGGATCATGAGACGGAAATCATCAGAAGAATAAAAATGGGCTGAGGTGCGTTCGGCAGGCATTCTCAGATCATGAACAGCAGGTTGCCATTATCCCTCAAGAGAAAAGTATATAATAGCTGTGTCTTACCAGTACTCACCTACGGGGCAGAATCCTGGAGGCTTACGAAAAGGGTTCTACTCAAATTGAGAACGACGCAACGAGCTATGGAAAGAAGAATGATAGGTATAACGTTAAGGGATAAGAAAAGAGCAGATTGGGTGAGGGAACAAACGCGAGTTAATGACATCTTAGTTGAAATCAAGAAAAAGAAATGGGCATGGGCAGGACATGTAATGAGGAGGGAAGATAACCGATAGTCATTAAGGGGGACGGACTGGATCCCAAGGGAAGGGAAGCGTAGCAGGGGGCGGCAGAGAGTTCGGTGGGCGGATGAGATTAAGAAGTTTGCAGGGACGGCATGGCCACAATTAGTACATGACCGAGGTGGTTGGACAAGTATGGGAGAGGCCTTTGCCCTGCAGTGGGCGTAACCAGGCTGCTGCTGATGCTGATGCTGATGATAATACTTATATTGTGTAGCTGTTGTAACAGGGTAATTGCTAATATGGTAGGGATACTGTGAGGTTGCCGACTTCCGGGTAAAAGACATTACTTTGCATTTTGTGGTATTTAAACTCATTAGGCATTTATTGCACCAGTTATTGATTTGTTGAATGTCTTGCTGAAGAACGAGATGATCATCTGAGTTTTTAATAGGGCGATAAATTATGCACTCGTCGGCGAATATTCTGATGGTGGAGGACAAATTTTGAGGTAAGTCGTTAATAAATATTAGAAAAAGCAAGGGACCGAGGACGCTACCCTGTGGTACACCAGAAGAAACGTCTGTTACGGAGGAAGAGTAGCTATTTGCAATAGTAAACTGCTGACGATTAGACAGGAAATTTCGGAGCCATGACAACGTAAGACAGTCTAATTTATGTGCGGAGAGTTTTGATATTAGGCGACAATGTGCGACACGGTCGAATGCCTTCGAAAAATCAAGGAACAAGCAATCAATTTGTAAGTTATAAATCATGTTAGTGTGCAGGTCTGTTGTAAATTCAAATAACTGTGTATCGCACGAGAGGCCCTTCCTAAAGCCATGCTGATTATGAAAAAGGAAGTTGTTAGTCTCAAGGTGTCTGTAAACCTGCGAAGTGATAATGTGTTCAAGCAACTTGCAGGGAATGCATGTCAATGAAATGGGACGATAATTGTCACAGGAGTTCCTGTTGCCATTTTTAAATACCTGTATAACTTTCGCCATCTTCCAATCTGCGGGAAGGTGGCCTGTCGCAAGTGATTGTCTGAATATGTAAAAAAGAATTTTGCTTGATATTTCTACCGTAGTCTTTAAAATCTTTGAGTTTACACCATCTATGCCACATGAAGAAGACATTTTGAGGTTATTTATGAGAAAAGAGACCTCCAAAGTGACTTCAATAGGTTCCATGTATTGGCAGCCTAATTCTGAAACAAAAGGTATATTTGAAGTGTTCTCTTGTGTAAATAAAGAGCTAAGGAATAAATTAAAGACCTCCGATCATTCACTGACTGGAATAGAAATATTGCTGCCGTTATGTAATGATAATTCATCTGATTCGTTGTTAGGCTTTATTATTTTCCAAAACTTGGCAGGACTGTTCTTAAGCAGCTCAGAAAGATTATTAGAAAAATATTTATCTTTAGCTTCGCCTAAAGCTGAGCAGTACGATTTAAGGTACGTTTTGTAATTCTGCCACGCTGCTGATGTGCGATCTCGCTTAGCGATATTATACAAGCGTTTCTTCTTGTTCCTCATGCGATGAAGCTTTTTAGTAAACCAAGGGTGCAACTTATCGTTAGTTATATTAACGAGTGGAACATACTTGTCTACTAATGCGCACAGTGTATTTTTAAACATGAGCCAGTTTTCATCAACGGATCTATCGTAAAATGATGGCCACATTGTGTTTTCGAAGAAAGTTTCAAATTCTGAGATTATTGTTTTATAATTGCCTTTATTGTAATCACGAATTTGTTTTGTCGTTTTACCCATAACGGGTGGCGTTGTGTTTATAGTTATTTGGAGCAAATGGTGGTCGCTGAAACCATCCAAATATTCTATGTGACCTATTGTTTCAGGTGCTGTATTAAGAATGAGATCTAGAACATTGGCACCACGTGTGGGTTTCGTGACAGCTTGAAAGAGATTAAAGTCTAAAGACAAGTTGATGAATTCAGACGATATATGACAAGGAGATGATAAATTCGTCCAATCGATTTGTGGATAATTGAAATCCTCAAGAAGATAAATTAAATCAGCCGGGAAGAGTTCAATGGCTTTGTTGATTGTGTCGCGGAGAGCATTAATGAAAGAATTGTTAGAATCTGGTGCCCGGTAACAATTACCTATTAGTATTCTAGAAGACGACATCGTGCAGGCCACCCAAACAATCTGGAGATCAGAATTAGTGTTGACCAAAAATGACGTAATGGTTTTCTTTACACCAATCAAGACACCACCTCCTCTTTTAATAGAGCGGTCACACTTATATATGTCGTACATGTTTGAAGATGAAAAGATTTCATTATTTGTTATTGCAGAATGCAGCCATGTTTCTGTGAAAGCGATAATGTCCGATTTACTGTCTTCCAAGAAGGAAGAGATGACATCGCGCTTTGATAATATGCTTCGTATGTTGGCGAACGATAATGATAGCGAGGGTGAAGTCGGGGTTAGCTTTAGTACTTGGTGACTCTGTGCGCATGCTCCAAACCGTAGCTATCTATTCAGCGGGACAACTGCACTTGCAGAACCATCGTAGATATAAGTTCTTGATTCAATGCGCAGCTTGTCCACTGAAAGCTTGAAAGCCTTATTCCGGGTTTTCGCAAATTCAATTAGCTTTTGTCTAGCACGTCGAGTTTCCGGTGAAAAATCTTCGCGAATGGAATATGACGTTCCCTTCAGTTTGTGTACCGAAGAGAGAATGCGATCTTTGTCCTTAAAGACGGTCAGCTTGGCTATGATTGGTCTCCGTTTGTTCTCGCTGTATCTTCCCAACCGATGCACCCGCTCAAATTGTTGACTTATTTTGATGCCCAGCTTATCCCCACAGAAGTCAATTATTTTTTGCTCCGACTTTATCCAGTCTTCTGTAGGGTTATCTTCCTAACCGAAGAAAAGCAGATTCGAACGTCGCAGCCTATTCTCGGAGTCGTTACAGCGTGCCTTAATAACCGCCACCTGCTCAGATACCACGCGTACGGCGTCGGAATCTGTCCCAGCTTTAATTGTGCAATTTAACTCCATTGCCTTTTCCAAAGACACACTCTTATCACTTAAAATTTTAATTTTGTCGTCAGCTTCCAGTTGCTTCTCCCTGGCAGACTTCAAATCGGCTATCAGGGAAGCTTGACCCTCTTCAAGCCGACGGATAGCATCTATAGCTTGGGCAAGTGAATCTGCTTCACCTTTTGTCATAGGGCCAGCATTAGATTCTATATCTCCCGAAAGCAACAGCAAAATAGCAGACAGGGAACGAAATTTGCAAGTAAACAGACCCATCAAAAACTTCAATTTTTCAACAGACTGTGGTGGGCACGACACCGCCAACAAAGAGTAATTACTACTTCTAAAACAATGCGCAGCTTTCAGGTAACTAACCCGTAATAATAACCAGCGTGAGTGTGACATCTTGGATGCGATGTCGTGCCCGAAGTGGGAGCCAGCCAGCTGTCCTTTATATCCTGCCTCGGCCGCCGTGAGCGTACGTGTAATCCCAGGTTGCCAGGTGGACCACTTGGATTCATCTGTAACTGGCGGGTGATGAGCTGAAGTTAGCAATCGTCGATGCGGATTGGCAGGCGGCAGCAGCAGGTCGGCAGGCGGTTGTCGATCCGGGCGAAGACACATGGACGATACCATGAGCGTTATCGTAGCCTGTAATAATAACCAGCGTGAGTGCGATATCTTGGATGCGATGTCGTGCCCGAAGTGGGAGCCAGCCAGCTGTCCTTCATATCCTGCCTCGGCCGCCGTGAACGTACGTGTAATCTCAGGTTGCCAGGTGGACCACTTGGATTCATCTGTAACTGGCGGGTGATGAGCTGAAGTTAGCAATCGTCGATGCGGATTGGAAGGCGGCAGCAGCAGGTCGGCAGGCGGTTGTCGATCCGGGCGAAGACACATGGACGATACCATGACCGTTATCGTAGCCTGTAATAATAACCAGCGTGAGAGCGACATCTTGGATGCGATGTCGTGCCCCATCTTGCATGATGCCAGGGTTAGCGCAGAGTATGAAGTCTATTTCAAGCACTGGCCAAGTCCTCCTGGGAGAATTCTACTGTGAAGTCCTCTACCAGTGTGTCTTAACACAAAGAACGTTTTTTACAGTATGGTACAAATGCATTTCAGGACAGTAAAATGAGTCCAAATCTTGTCCTGCATTATTTCTCCATAAATGCAAGCATGCATTCCAGAGCTGAGCCTAGTTCATATTGTTTAACATAGAGTTGAGGAGTCAGTACTGGAGTACCGTGCAATGGTATATTGTTTGTGCATAGTACTTGCAAAAAGCAGAACGACTTTTATGTATGTGTGAGGCTTCACTGTTGGCTAGTTTAACTGTTATAGATGCAAAGGCATTTGCAATCGTACAGCAAATTTACTGGACTGTGCATTCTTACCTTCCATGTCACGGTACATTCCCCTCAGCAATGTTTGTGCTATTTCTTCACTTTGATCACGTCTGGTGGAGATTGTTCTGAAAACAAAAAACTGTGAGGCTGAACAGCACACACTGCTTCACAGCTAACCACATTTCACAGCTAACCTTCAGTGACACTTCGCTTGAATGTTTGGAAACAATGGACTCTTGTGCTAATACAAACAATTACAATAATGTGCGCTGTACGAGATTTCTTTTGGCCCTGTCATCCTTGTTTGTCACACTTGTTCCATAACAAATTTTCAGATTTTTTTTTCCTGTGCCTAAAATCAGGCGCCCAAGTTGCTCCACTGTGCAACATGAAACTGACTTATACATTTTCCTTGTCTTGTATTGTATTGAAACTACTACTGTAAATTTCCACATTTCATCTGCTGTTACATCATCTGGTCTCGATCACTACGTGCTCAGACCCCCTGCCCAACTTATGTAAACCCCTCATTCGCTCCCAAGAAAAATTACTGATTTCGAAAATTGAGGAATGAGAACATACCTGCCAACATCGACCTGAATGAATAGAATTTATTGATTGGAAAGACAGAGAGGTCGACCTGAGCTAGTGCGCTCTAGTCTGCTACTCTGCACTGGGGAAGAGGGAAGGGGAGTGAAAGTATTGGGATGGATGATGATGATAAGAGAAGTGGTGAGTGCTTATGTATACATGAGACAGTTGCCTCGCTAGAGCCGCTCGTCGAGCTTGGTGTCCTGCAGGAACTTCAACAATACTTTTGTTGCACGCACTGAAATTGCAGTGTCGGGCCATGGGCCGAGGATAGCTTCCTCCGACCGTAGTTGTCTGCCAACGCTGGCTAGGAAACTGACTAACGTCCTTCGCTCCAGCATATATGCTGGGCAGGCGCACAGTACGTGTCGCAGTGTTTCGGGCATCTGGCAGTGTACACAATCGGGGTTGTTCGATTGGCCGATGAGGTGTGCGTAACGACGGGTGAAAGCAACGCCGAGCCGAATCCTGTGTAGCAATGATGTTTTGCTCCGTGTAAGCTTCGGGGGCAAACAATTTACCGTCTGGGTCAATCGTATGTAGACGTCTGTGAATATTATCAGAGTGGGCTCTGTAAGCCTTTGTAAGGTCCTGCATGAGTGCCTTGATCATGGAGTTGGTGTCAGGTCGCGAGTAGGCAATCCGTACTTCATCAGAGGAAGAGGAGGCCGATCTTGCCTCACCTAATTGGGGATCTTTAACATGCGCTACGATGCACACGGGCGTCGACCTGATCCTTGAGAAACATGAGCAGGTGGAAGTATGGTCACCGCAACTGCTTCACACTATTCACACCTGAACCACTTGGTACACCATCTTTCCAGGCACGGCGCTTTTTATTGAAAGTGTCTCGCAGACTCTTCCACCTTGCCTGGACGTCAGAGGCTGCAAGTAGAGTTTCACAACTTTGAACTGAGTTAACCACCGCATATCCTATCAAGCACGCCTGTCAGCTCATCAAGCTTGAGAGCTTTCAACGCCGCCTTATCGCACATTCTTTCTTTGCTAAAAAACTAAAAGGTATGTGCAAGCAAGTGAACGCAGGATCCAAAGAGGCCAACCCTAGTGCTACGGTCTGTCAGACTAAGCACGTGAAAAAGTACGTGGAATGCGCTACTTCAGTTGTTTACCAAATCCCACTAGATTGCGGGAAAGTATACATTGGGCAAACTGGACGTTGTCTAAATGACAGGTTACGGGAGCACAAATACACGCGCTAGCTTCGGACAGCACCTAGCAACTTGGCCGCACATTGCAAACAATGCAAATGCTCCCCGCTCCTAGAAAGCACCACAGAAATCACAACATCAAAAACAAAAACGGAGTGAGAAATATGGGAGGTGCTTGCGATAGCTACAGAAAAGGAGATGTGCGTAAGCACTCCGCCCATCGCGCTTATCAAAGCTGAGGTCGAGTTTGCCAGGGCGAGCGGGTGCATGTGAACGATGTATGCCTGACCCAAATTATGATCAGATGTCGTCACCTTGCCATATCTTTTTATATGTACGCCCCCTAGCACCATATCTCCTTGTATATAAGCGCGTTCTTTAACAGTATTAAACAGTTGGTAGTTTGCGCTACGTCCGTCCACGTCCTGTCCTTCCTTAATATCGTGTTTGTAAAACTTAGCGCAATATAACCAAGAACGTTCACCAACTAGCCCCTTCATTGCTTTACTAAGTGTTATTTCGAGTACGTTCGGCTTCTACGTCCCTAACCTTCCTCCGCTTCCTCGTGCTTTATATTTCGTCGACAACATTGCGAAGGCCAGGCATAGAACTCGCACCCTCACGTACGCCCTGAACAACGGTCTGTCTTCACCTGTGTTGCTAGTCTACTCGGAAACGTCGCCCCTACCGAAAGAATGGCAAGACGACTCTGCAAGATACTTCGAGCGGAAACGTGACGACAGATTCGTCTCTTCCGAGACCACATTGCGGCGATATGCGAGGAAACAATGGACTCAGCGGCTTCAACAGCAATGATCAGGTATTTCTACAACTTGGCAGAGTTGCATGCCGAAAGCTTGTGGAAAGGCTCACTCAAGAGCCCCTCTAGAAGAGAAAAGCGTAAGCCTCAAAGAAGCGGTGTTGTCAACCTATCCGGTAGAAAGATCCCAGATTATGTGCAACAGGCCCTAAATGAGGTACCAAAATACGCAATTGAACCTCCAGTAATGGCAGTACAGTTCCTGGCCATGGTACGCTCAGTCACGGAAAGAACCCCTCAGCAAGATAAAGTGACTTGCATCCAAGAAGTTTTGACGGGAGTGTCGAAAAGGAGCCTAGTAGAAAAACGCAAACCTGCAGGAACAAGCAGAGTGACTAGGTACCTCAAGAAAAAAAATCTAAAACTGGTCCTGTCGCACAAAACAGGCGCGTTTGTCGTGATGAACGCTCGTGAATACGAAAAGTCCACCCAAGAAGCGATCCGCAAGAATTTCGCAATAAGCGACATTACGTACAAAGCAATTGCAAAACTGAAAAATGAAGCAGGCAAAACATGTGAAAGCATGGGCTTGAAAAGATTGGCAAAGCGCGTGAAAGAGAGCAAAGAACTCAATCTGAAGCCATTTTTCACGGTAAAAACCCACAAAGAGAGAATCCCTTTTAGGACGATTGTTGAAGATCGCGGAACCTGGCAAAGATGCATCGCGCACTACCTTCAGGTTTGCTTGAACTCTTTACCTTTCGACGACCGTTCTTTACCCGCAACTCTGACGAAGTTATTGCAACACTAAAGAGTAGCCCGCCGACGTCTTGTTTTTGAATCGACGTGAAGGGCCTGTTCTACAGTATCCCGAGGCCAGCGGTGGTACAAGCAGTAGAAGAGGCCGTCGACACGTTGGGCTGCACCAAATTTCAGGACGTGTGCAGTGCAGTATCAATAGTTTTGTGAACTTGTTAAAACTGTATCTACATGGTGCGTTTATCGGATATAGTGACAGTGTGTATGAGCAGAAGGATGGCATCGCTATTGGTTCTTGCATAGCTCCCGTGCTTTCCGACTTATTTTTGAGTGTGGGAGACAGGAAACTTGCCGTCCTATACCTAACTACATAACTACCATAACATAACTACCTGTTGCAGATATGTTGACAATTATTGGTGTGCATGAAAGAAAACCAAACCGATCCATTTACCATGTTCAAAAAAGCGCATGAAGGTTTAGAGTTCACGTACGAGACTCCTACCGAAGGTCGATTGCAGTACCTTGATATAAACATTAGGCTCAGAGGCTCCCACATCTGGTGGTGCTACAAAACTAGAGGAGAAAAAGAAATGCTGAGGTATGACTCTTGCCATTCTAAAATCATAAAAAGAGGCATCGCCAAGGCTTGCATCAGTCAAGCAATTGAAAAATCATGCCGCCATGCTGTGAGGGAGAGCATCGATTTGCAAGTAAGCCGCTTAAGAAACAGTGGGTACCCGAACAGCATGGTGGTGAAAATGTGAAAACTTGTTGCCTGAAATCAGAGCCAATAGGAAAAGGCAGAAAACACAGGAAAAAATGAAAAAAACTAGTGGTGTTGCCTTTCATCCATGGCTTGTCACATAGGATAAAAAAGAAAGCCCAACGCCATGATGTTCAACTTCTGTTCTCCACCCCGCAAAAACTAAAAGGTATGTGCAAGAAAGTGAACGCAGGATCCAAAGAGGCCAACCCTAGTGCTACGGTCTGTCAGACTAAGCACGTGAAAAAGTACGTGGAATGCGCTACTTCAGTTGTTTACCAAATCCCACTAGATTGCGGGAAAGTATACAGTGGACAAACTGGACGTTGTCTAAATGATAGGTTACAGGAGCACAAATACATGTGCCAGCTTCTGACAGCACCTAGCAACTTGGCCGCACATTGCAAACGATGCAAATGCTCCCCGCTACTAGTAAGCACCACAGTCATTGCAACATCAAAAACAAAAACGGAGTGAGAAATATGGGAGGCGCTTGCGATAGCTAAAGAAAAAGAGATGCGCGTAAGCACTCCGTCCATCGCGCTTATCAAAGCTGAGGTGGAGTGTGCCAGGGCGAACGGGTGCATGTGAACGATGTACGCCTGACCCAAACTATGATCACACGTCGTCATCTTGTCATATCTATTTATATGTACCCCCCCCCCCCGCACCACATCTCCTTGTATATAAGCCCGTTCTTTAACAGTATTAAACAGTTGGTAGTTTGCGCTACGTCCTTCCACGTCCTGTCCTTCCTTAATATCGTCTTTGTAAAACTGAGCGCAATATAACCATGAACGGGAACAGCGCTCGTCTGAGCCCGCCTACGGTTCGCAGCCTTGTCGACAGACGGCGTTGTCGGCGTTTTGCGCATGCCGTATGGGTGAAATTATTTTTCTCTTTTTTAGCGTGTGTCCCTTCAGTACAGCCGCATGTTGAGACGTGCTTGTTACTCACACATAAATCCACTCGTGTTTGAGGGGTGCACCAAACCTCACGTTGGTGCAGTATCACTGGTGGCAGTGGGCATTTGAGAAAATTCGGAGGACGCTTAACCTGCCGCTTTAAGAGTGGAACGCGATAGCATTCAACTTCTGCTTATGTAACCGCAATGTTTACGGGGAAACGCTGACAGCGAACGCTATGCCCGAAGGCGAGCTCTCTGGTAGAAGCGCGACCTCTTGCATGGACGTGGATGCGCGGATGCGAGCGCCATCTCGATTGGGTTGCAAGGAACCGGGCGCGACTCTATGAATAGTAGGAACGTGGAAAGGGGGTTTGTGTTTGAGTTCCCGTGTAATAAAATTTTGCTTTCTCGTATATCTAAATCATAATCCGATGCTAACATGTCGGCAGGTTGTGTGAAAGTCGCACTTCACAATTTTTCGGATGCATTTTACTTAAAGAAATTGAATTCGTTCACTATCGCCTCTGCACTAAATGGAGGGCCTGCGTGGTTCAGTATGATTTTTCACTCACAAGACGGCCGGCACCGGACGCTGACCCCAGATTTTCTGGCACACGGGGCTCTTAACGCTGTCGCTATTAAGAGTTCCATCTTGCTGCTTTCGATAATGTGTTACTTGGCAATGCAGCGGTTATATTACCGAAAAAGTCATCAAGATGAACAGCGAAAAAGTCATCAGGATGCAGAGAGAGATGCAGAGCAGAGATACGTGGCACAGCAGAGCACTCTCCATTTTGTGTGCGGCTGATGCTTTGGAGTAGTTTGATGTAGCACATCCTGTGCGTCTCCTGCTACTCCTGCGTCCAGTGTCTGAGTTGTACAGCTAACAGATGACATTGCTGGCTATAAACCGCGCTTTCGCCACGTTAGTTTCGCGCTCATACAGCTCGTTCTGCCTCTGTAACGTGGCCGAGTGCGACTATAGTCCGTCTTTCTGCCAAGCAACTTCAATGGCGCACATTTTCCTGCCACAATGTGAAACCTCCCTCCGTGCGAGGTGCCACAATCTTCGCTTTCTCCCGGGCGTAATTGTCGCATTTCATTCCAGGGACGCACCTGTAGCTCCTTGTGGCGGCTTTCTTAAGGAAGTAACTTAAACGGTTTCATTTTTTTTTAATTTCGCTTCAGCCTTGATACTTAGATACGTTTCTTCTTTTTTCGCAAAGCACTCTCCCCTGCATCAGCAAATGTACTTTTCCCAGCTGCACTGTATCCTCCATTCCTACTGATGCCTTTAACATCAGGACGCACTTAAACGTCTCCGCCGGATGTCTCTACATCCGGCGGCAAAAATACTTTTGTTTAATTTATTTCCGGCCACTCTTTCTTTTAGAAACATGGCTAGTAGCGACAGATTGCTTTGGGGGATGTTTGTGAAAACAGAGAGGAGCTGAGTTCACAAGGCTGGCAGAACAGACAATGAAAACATTACGAGTAAAGCTGAAAATCTAGCCATCGAAGTTCCGGAGGCAAGAACAGCGCTCGTGTCGACAACTTCAAGGTCTCATTTCTACCAGCGAATAAAATAACCATAAATATGGGAGGTGTTCCCGCGCAAGCACTTGTTGATACTGGAGCCGCTGTGTTTGTGAACTATGCCGCTAGTTAAAAAAGATCACGATTCCACTTCCCGGCGTCTCCGTGCGTACCGCAACCGCGCACGACGTCCAACCTTCAGTGGCATGCACAGCTGGCCTTGTCATTCATTCGAATTTGTCGTTTTTTCACCATGTTCGAACGACGTCATTTTGGGTTGCGACATTCTTGCTTGTAATCATGCCGTTGTTGGCTGTGCGCGTGCCGAACATGAGTTGTCGCCGGTGGTGACAACTCAAGTTCATGTCCCTGGTGGTGACCTTCTTCTCGAGTGGTCATCATGACATACCTCATTTGTCTTCTGTTTTGTACAACTTTCTTGCGGTCATGCTCCCTCTTTCACAGCCCTGTTTGCGCCCTCCGAAGCCTTCATCTCTAGCAAAAACTTCCTCCTCCCTTTTGCAGTTCTTCCAGTCAAACACTTTCAAAAATATCACGAATCGGTTTTCTTACTCAGCCACCTTATTCCGTGGCGAACTTATAGATCGGCTTGGCGACATTGATTCCGTCTACTCTACTCAACTGCCGGACGTCACGTTAAGTCTTCTCGTCGACAGCTTTACTCACGGGGGGGGGGGGGGGGGT
Organism: Dermacentor albipictus; assembly: GCF_038994185.2. Lineage (NCBI taxonomy): Eukaryota > Metazoa > Arthropoda > Arachnida > Ixodida > Ixodidae > Dermacentor > Dermacentor albipictus. Next base: position 29,882,091 of record NC_091824.1, read on the forward strand.
GTATACTGTAAGAGTCCACCTAGGGTACTGTCCATTTCGGCCTCTGCTGATTGGATGCAGCTTTATGAACCAGGATGAGCCGAGCAGCCCGAGCCAATCAGCAGCGGCCGACATGGACAGTCCACTAGGTGGACTCCAAGAGAATATACCCCCTGTTACCACTTCCGTTTCGTCCTCCTTAGAGGCCTTCCTTCGGTTAATTGACTCCGAACTCTCGCCTGCACAGCGGTATGGTACCGATGTGCTTTCGGAGGTCATTTGATCATAAACAATCCTCCTTGGACCGCATATGCGCTATCGTTCACCACATTGAAACCGGCCCCCATGCGCTCCTACGCCAGCGTCCATGCCGAGTTTCTCACGCTGAACGCTGTGTCATTGATGAACAAGTCAACGACATGCTTTATAGGGGCGTCATTCAGCCCTCACACAGCCCTTGGGCCTCCCCAGTTGTGCTGGTGAAGTAAAAAGGTCAGTATCATCAGCTTTTGCGTTTATTATAGGCGCGTTAACAAGATCATGCGAGAAGATGTTTTTCCGCTTTTTAAAATTTACGACGCTCTTGACTGCTTGCAAGGAGTAGAGTTCTTTTCTGCTTTGGGCCTTCGATCTGGGTACTGGCAGGTCCCTATGAATGAAAATGACCGTCCCAAGACTGCGTTTGTAACCTCAGATGCTCTATATGGGTTTAACTTGATGTCGTTCGGCATTTGTGAAGCACCTGCCACCTTCTAACGTCTCATCTGTGCTAGTTGCCGTCATTAAAAGATCCATCTGGTCACCTAGCTCTGTGCTAGCTGCCGTCATTAAAAGATCCATCTGGTCACCTAGCTCTTTGTGCGCTTCGTCTACAGGACTATGACACTCGTGTTGTATACCGGTCAGGCCGCAAACATTCGGATGCCGATGCTCTTTCGCGCTCACCACTGCCCGATGAGCATGACACTCCGTTAGTCTCCAGCTATGATTCTTCGTCTCCTACATTCGCCGACATGCCAGCACAGCAACGAAGCAATCCTTGGATAGCCTCTCTTCTAGGGCATTTATCTCAATCGTCACCACGCACCACCAACCGCTGGCTTCGTCGCACTGTTCACCACTTTGCCTTCCGCGAAGGGCTCCTGTAGCGCAGCAACTACCTACCTGGTGGCCGTAAATGGTTGCTAGTGATTCCTCACCATTTATGTTGAGACGTCTGTGCCCCTTTTTATACGCATCCACAATGCGCCCATGCGACTGTGCTAAAGACGTATCCACGCCTAGGGCTTCGATACTAGTAGCGAGGAATGTACCGCTTCGTTCGGCAGTACGTCCACTCGTACTACAAGTGCTAATGTCGCAAGACCCTACCTCACAACATAACAGGGCCGCTCCAACCATTGCCTCATCCCACCCGGCCTTTCGACCATATCGGCATTGATTTGCACGGCCCTTTACCGTACACCCGAGATGGTAACCTCTGGGTCATCGTCGTCGTGGACCATTTCACGCGCTACGCCGAAACTTCGGCGCTCCCGGCGACCACCGCACGTGAAGTCGGCTTGTTCATCCTTCGCAATCTTGTTCTTCGATAGGGTGCGCCTCGCCAGCTACTGGGTGACCTTGGTGGTTCATTTCTATCCGAAGCTGTAGAAGCCCTCCTTCGCGAATGAAACATTGTCCATAGAACTATAAGCGCCTATCATCCGCAAACCAATGGTATGACTGGACATACTCTCGGCGACATGCTCGCCATGTACGTCTCCGCTTACCGCAACAACTGGGGCCGCATCCTCCCATTTGTTACGTATTCCTACAATAGCACCACTCAGTCTCCCACGGGATTCTAAATATTATGGGGTTTAACATGCCAAAACCACTTTCTGATTATGAGGCACGCCGTAGTGGAGGGCTCCGGAAATTTCGACCCCCTGGGGTTCTCTAACGTGCACCTAAATCTAAGTACACGGGTGTTTTCACATTTCGCCCCCATCGCAATGCGGCCACCCTGGCAGGGAGTCGATCCCGCGACCTCGTGCTCAGCAGCCCAACGCCATAGCCACTGAGCAACCACGGCGGGTACCACGGGATTCTCTCCCTTCTTCCTTCTTTATGGTCGCGAACCTTCCCCGTTTGTGGCACAATCCTTTTGTATTGCCCCGACGCTTCCGAATCTACGGCGCTATCGGAAGTCGCCACTTATGTCGAAGAATGTCAGATCGCTCGCTATCTCACCGCGCAAGACGAGGCCAGCCCGAACCATGGCCATGACGCAAGCTTCATTTTTCCATCATATTCACCTGGAACGCTAGTATGGTTCCGCGTTCCTTCCTCTACTCCTGGCCTTTCTACAAAGTTCCACTCAAAGTATGACGGCCCTTACCGGGTTCTACGACAGACGTCCCCGGTCAACTACGCCATTGAGCTTTTTGAGCCATCCCCGCACCAACGGCGTCGCGGACGCGAAACTGTTCATGTCGACCGACTCACGTCACACAACGACCCACCAGTGCTGTTTGTTCCATGGGTCACCAGGATTGCTCCTTTTGCGCCGCGAAGTGATTGTAGTGCGAAATACGGGCGCCAGCAGAAGACGAAGAGGAAGAAGACAGTTGTTGTTGAGGAAAATGACAGTGTTGAGCGCTCACCCCGCTTGGCCGTTGTCTCTTTCTGTGCATTCATATAAAACGCCGAGCGCATCTAACCTTGTACGCCTACTATCTATCTATCTATCTATCTATCTATCTATCTATCTATCTATCTATCTATCTATCTATCTATCTATCTATCTATCTATCTCTCTCTCTCTCTCTCTCTCTCTCTATATATATATATATATATATATATATATATATATATATATATATATATGTGTGTGTGTGTGTGTGTGTGTGTGTGTGTGTGTGGTAGTGTTCGCCAATGGAACCCTTACAGGGTGGGCATCTTAATACTTGATCACCGTGTTGCGGGCTACATGCACGAACGCGTTGACGCATAAAGGAGACAATAGAAGCACGAGAGGCACGACATATAAATACATACAAATACAGCAACGCAGCGCAAATGTAACTGGAAATTGGACGCGCACAGTAGCTCTCAAGGATTTCACTCTGGGTAATTTTTTGAGATAGCTATTCTCTTTACGGCTGAGAGCCACTGCAGGAGTGCTTACGCACTTATCCCCTGCTTTTTGGATATGACACGCGCCGCATGTTTTAGCCCTATCTAATTTCTTAATGATCTGTCTTTAAACCAGTATCACTTCAAAAGTTGTCGTGCCTTCGCAACTACGACTATAATCAGCCAAATAGCCGGCATTCGCCAATGCCAGCTTTTGAGAGCACATGTCCTTTAAAACGGACCATTTGGCAAGTATATACAGGAAAAAATAATAAAAGCTGTTTCTATTCAAAATAGCAGGAGACAAGTGCTAAGGGCTCCTTGATTAGCTCTCTTCTAAAATAGGTAACTCGAAAAATCTTTAAGTGTAAGCATGAGTTCGTTGATTCATTCATTTGGGTTTAGCGAATGAATCTCTGCAACAATTATTGCGCGTTAAATGACGTATTCAGTGCCCAATGACTGAAAAATGTGATGAAAGCCAGCTTCAGATAGCGGTCTCTTCTTCATGTTTTTTTTATTTTTCATTGTATTTTATTGCGCTGAAATTTGTCAATTAAGCTTTATTTTCGCACGACTTTAATAGTGAGAATTTAGCGAATGGAAGATATCACGGAAATTTAAGGTCACGCGAAATTTTCTGGGAAGGATTATGGACACTATGCTGGCAACTGACAACTTTCTTTTGCTGGGTAATCATTGTGGCTGTACCCTCTAAAAGGTGGCGCGTGTGATTTACTTGGCAACGCAAGCGTGCGCCGTTCCAGTCATGTCGAATGCTACAAGGGGTGATTTCTTCTGATTTGCGGACCCAGAGTGTACGAGCCAGAAGGCGCGCAGTGGCTTTCTCAGGGAGGCCGCTAGGAGGACCTTGCCGTTATTGTCCTGCTCCAGCTGCGTCGCGATTGTGTCAGCTTGTGAGAGCAAAATTTATAGAAAGGAGCATTTGCGACCCAAGTAAACCATATGGTGAAAGGCCAATATCGTGCAGTAACGTCTTCATAAATGTACATATGAATCAGCTGAACTGTAGCCACACTATGGATGACACTACCCTCTTTACACGCGCGAACTATAGGCAAATTGTTTTAATACCAATAGTTGCTTTTTAAGCATGCAGTTGAACATGCAGTTTGATTTGAACAGAGCTGAGCTGACTTCCATTCTACGAGTATGTAGCTTCACCTAGAATATGCAGGATAGCGGACTTGCTATCCGAATCGTGGTATCACTGCGATGCTGACGTCATCCGTATTGCTGGATACACCTCCTGTTATCTAAGTCGAACTACGGAGCATGATGTAGGCATGTTCTCATTAGCGGAAAAGGGCTTCGCATGTGTTCTGCAACCTTAACGGAGTAACAGCAGCATGTACATGCCTAAGTACTGTCAAATCTGGTCGTTTCACAGCGTAAACTGTTATTGGCTCGTTCCAATAGCTGCTTCGGTTGGCAATGATGTCCACTGCGGCCGCGGGTGTCCATCGCAGCTAGTGCTGGCAATGAGAAAAGAAAACCTGGTTCCCACCGCCATCGAACCAGGGCCCTTTGCGTGGGTGTCAGCTACTCTACCACTGAGCCAGGCAGGCACTTTCTTTTTTTTCAAACATGGTATTTATAACAATGAATGAAATGATGTACGTGCAGGAGCTGTATACAATAATATGAGCACTAGTTGGTCATAACAAAACACAGGTCAACGAGAAGCACATAAAAATAGAATGCCTCACAAAGCAACTTATTCTATCACAACACAAACTTGAAAGGAGAAGGTAACACATAATCAAAGTTCGATACCAATCCGGCTGACATTCTTCTTGATCGTCAACGTCCTTTAAGTGCGCAATCATTTGAGCGTAATGCAATCTTCAGGAAATTGTTTTTTCAGCATTTCGTTCTTGCATTCGAGTTTTCATAGGATATTGTCGCATGGTGGTGACATTGAAGAACACAGTAGCAATACTGTGAACGACAAAACTAACTTTTATTGGACGAACCTGTGCTTACAAGACAGGCTACACTTATAGCACAACGATAGCAGCGAACACGGTCGGCAATTGCCGAAAATCTGATCAACGGGTCAAGCGCGTCGGCTTTTATACATCAATCGTCGAATGCTCCAGACTAATCGTTGGGACCCGCGTGCCTGCCACAAAGTTCTACATCATTCGCGCCAGGCGATGAAATCTGATAACATAAGGTTCTGCGACAACAGAAAGCGGATAGAAGCATCGATAACTTTCCAAAAACTTCGGATACATGCCGGCGCATCCCGCGGTGTGCGATAACATTTGTTAGGCGGCGAAACGTGGTCACCTGATAAAGATAAGCACACGTGTCATTACCCCCCCTCTTAAAAAGCATCGACCTGATGCTGCAAACAAACGAAAGTAATAAAGAAAAGCACTCGTAGCAAAGAAAACAGCAAAATAAGGAAGTTCGTCAGCGTCCGTAAAATGGTTTAAGGCGCACCACTTGGACCACTTCAGATCATGCGCGGCGCCGTTGTGAATGCGAAATGCCGTCTGGCACGACCTCATTGTCCAGTGCACCAATACGTCGGATGACCTTGTAGGGTCCGAAATAGCGTCGCAGTAGCTTCTCACTGAGCCCACGTCGGCGTTTCGGGGTCCATACCCAAACACGGCCGCCGTGCTGGTACTCGACGAAGCGTCGTCCATACACCGGCCCAGCCCGGGGCCGCTCTGCGAGCCCATATCCGGAAAACTAAAAGCAATAACCGATGGAGGTGCGGTTGCTGTTCGTCGAACAGACGATGATCCTCCGCCGCCGACGAGACTATCTCGACGACATAATAACGCCACGCCGCCATCCCGACGAAGCCAAGACTACACCGACGAAAGACGACTTGACGACGCGACGTTCCAACTTCAGTTCCACACGATGCAGCCGTGATCCGATGCCAAGACCTAACTGCAACGCCAGACAAAGAACCACCGACCTCGACGTGCTTCTCGACGGCCACGCAGTTACCGCCTTAGTGGACACAGGGGCTGATTACTCTGTAATGAGTGGACACATCGCCGCCCAGTTGAAGACAGTTAAGACCGCATGGGATAGCCCTTAAATTCGGACAGCTGTAGGACACCTCATAACGCCGACTGGAATCTGCACGGCAAGAATAACCATTCATGACCGGACTTACCCAGCACCTCCACCAGATGTCACGTGGTGGTGACGTTGAAGAACACATTAGCAATACTGTGAATGACAATACTAACTTTTATTGGGCGAACCTGTGCCCACAAGACAGACTACATTTACAGCACTACGATAGCGGCGAACACGGTCGGCGTCTAGAACGCGCCAATGTTGGATCCACAATGCTTTATGGTGTTCGACTTTGTTACTGAGTGGCGCCAGCACTTGCTGGCTTGGAATGGGAAACTGCGTCGAAGACACGACCTTGCGCGTGAGGAGAAACGTAAAGTGACATACGCGCCACGTAGCGTCGATACGTGCTCACTCTGCCTTGCAGTTGTATATTATTAAGCCAGGTGGCAGGCCATGTAGTAGATGCACCGGCAGTGTTAAAACGTACTTAGAGAAGGTTTGAGGTAGAAAAAGTTTACCGATGATTACGATACTCCCCAATGCGAAATTTTAGCGCAGCTCTATGGGTGTTTTCCTCTCGCCATATAATGACTGGCGCAGTCAATCTGACACGCGCGGCACGTTGCAAACGGAGCGAAATGTGGCGCGACTGTCTCACTAATCAGGAGATTGCGGCAGGCGTTGCGTGGGTGACGTGTAGGCGCGATTCACGGATGCCGCCGCACACATACCTCCGCTCATGCAGTGCTTTGGTTCTATACGGACGACGCGCGCTACTCTGACAGACCATCTGGTAGTCATCGTCGCCGCACATCCTGTCTTACGTGGCACTGCGCTTTTCTTCTCGCACTTTCGTCATACCCTCCTCCTCCGCTTTCCTCCTTGCGCTCTCTTCGCTGACGCCGTTTTTCATCTCCCGCTGTGCTCCGCGTTCGTTTTCCGTCTTCGCAGTGTTCGTTCGCTTGGTTACGAGGTACGACGCGGACGCTCACCGCAGAAACAGGGACCTTAAAAGCTGCCGTCTAAAAGAAGTTTAAAGGTATGTATGCAAAAATGCTATTAAAAAATACGCATTGTGTACCTGAATAAATAAAGCTTGCTGGGTGACTGTGCCACCACAGTGCTTCAAAGGGGATACCAATAAATCGTTGCCTATTATTGCACGAGGTGGCACGCCATGTACAGCAGTTGCATTGGTAGCAGCACAAGGTTGATAGGCAACAGAAGAACTTCAGTTTGGCCTAGTTGGTATTTACTGCAAATCATATTGACCGCAAAAAAGACGGGGACATAGGAAGAAAACACATACACAGCGCTGTGTATGTGTGCATGTGTATGTGTATGTGTGCTGTGTATGTGTTTTCTTCCTATGTCCCCGTCTTTTTTGCGGTCAATATGATTTGTTGATAGGCAAGTTGTGAGGAAGAAAAAGATGATTATGGAGTTGTGTGAATATTGCTGTAATGAAAACATGTATGCCATACCGGAATAAATCGAGCCGGCTAGGTGACTATTTGTCACAGCTTTCTTTCAAAGGGGCTGCGAATAAATCATCCTCATCAACTTTTTCTTCATTAGCATCGCAGCATGCCACGTGTCCCGCGATGTGAGACGCGCGCTGCGTAGCGTCGTTACGTCCACACTTTGTACTGCAGTTGCATATTGTTGCACCAGGTGGTACGCCGTGTAGCTGTTGGACAGGCAATGCCACAAGTTAGATAGAGAAGGATTGAGGAAGAAAAGGAAGATTAATGCGATGTATACAAAATGCTAGAATGAAACACATGTATAGCATACTTGATTAGATCAAGGAGGCTACGGGACTGTAGCCGTATCTTTTCAAAGGGAATGCCATTAAATCATCATCATCTTCTTTAGCATCTTATCGTGCCTATCGAGGAAGGAAAAAGTTAGGAGAGGCCATTAAATCACGCAGCCAGCCTTGGCTAGTGAACGCTTCGTGAAGCCTATACGTTTGACTCAGTGGTGGCCCAATACATGCCCTCTTACCTCGAGATTACAGAGCAAGTTTATAGAATTGCTGAGACGTGATGCTATGCCAGTACTTTTTATTCGGTGCGTGTTTGTTCGGCTGCCCTGTTGTGGCTCTACCAGCAGAGCGGGAACACTAAAACCAACCGCGCACTTTGAAGTACGATCACTAATTGGGCCATCAGATTTGTCATCAATCGCGTTGCGCTATGCTGCCCCCCCCCCCCCTGGTGCTCCCTTCTAATGTTTTCCTTCCTCCATGACCGTACCGCTTCTCACAGGATGTGACGCGCGAGCCGCGCAGCTTCGATACTTCGAAACTTTGAACTACAGTTGCGCTATCTTCTACCAGGTGTCCCGGCATCTAGCAGTTGCGTATAGCAGTTTCATGCTGCGTGTAGCTGGACCTGGTTAACACAAGCAGGCTAAGTGACCACTCCGTCACCACCCCGTTTCGAAGCGGATGCCAAAAACCATTATCCTCATCAGCAACTGTATTTTGTCGGGCACCACATAGTCTGGATACCTGTGATTACTTGGTCTTTGGTACACGTTATGGCGCTTCCTCGCAAATTACGAACGGCTGCTGAAGAAGCAAATCGCAAAGCTAGCTAAGCTACTCGCGCGACTGCAACCAGACAACGTCAAGCTCACAAGACCGCTTTGAAAAGAGCAGCACAAACCGTAGCTTGCGTTGACGCAGAGCGGACAATTCATCTCGTTCTTGTGAAGTCAACGAGAAGAGAATCTGGCGCGAAGACCCTGTAGTGTCGGTACCGAAAATGGAGCTCCTTTGGAACCGCTCCTCCGGCTTGCGCTGTGAATGTACTGCATATGCCACGCAGGCCTGTGACTTTTCCTTCCTCTATCGCGAACCACCATCCTCACAGAAATTCATCAGGTTTCGTTGAACACTTTGAGCGCGAAATGGCATTAATTTCTGAAAATGCTTCATCCTATGCGGCAGTTGCTGTTGAAGGGAAGCTGAAAGGCTTTCCAGAAAAAATGAGTGAAGTGCAGTAAGCCGTGATTTTCAACCCTCTGAATTCGAATATCGCATCGAAATTGAGTGAAAGAAAGCGCAAACATATTATATTTTGACGAAAAGTGCAGCGGCAGACACGCCCAGATTGCACGCGTCGTTTCCGCCTGTGATTGGTCGGGCGCCTCGTGACGTCAACAATGGTTCGGCTTCCAGACGACGAGTGAACGCGACAGCCATCGCCTCGCTTGCAGCGCTGTCGCTGTCGCGTGCAAGACCACTTGTAAGGGGTTTATACTTGTACATACTACACGTACGTACATACTTGTACATACATACTACATGTATGAGCCGATTGCGAAGAGCCGGCCTCTCCAAGGAGCAAAAAATGCCGGTGCAAGCACTGCTTTCCACGTGAACGAAGGCGAAGTGTTAGTCTCTCCTTGTGTTGGAAATGTTCTTTGGCGAGTATGTTTTTTGCTAAGCTGCATTCAGCGTTCCAGTGAGTGTGTTTCCGCGCAAACAACTGTAGTGTTATGTTCCTGCATGCCTCCTCGTAGAACGTAAGCGGTGATGCGATCTTCACCATTGGTGCACTGCCCCAAAGCTGTCAGCAATCTACACAGACGGCTTAAACGCGGGAAAAGTTTACCGGCTGTTGTAGCACGTGTAGTATAGAACCTTCATCAGCGCGCCATCCGCACGCTACTCGTAACCGGCGAATTCAGTCGGCTACGTGAGATGGTCGGTTTCTTATGTGTGCGAGAGAAGGGGTAGTGCAGCGTCTTGGCGTGAGCAGGCTTTCCAACGCATGCAAAATTTACGCTTGCACTGCGTTATGGTGGCTGCATGCAGGCTGTTTCACAACACACGTGCGAATAAAAAATTCGCGGCACTTGGCGATGAAACCTGCGTCAAAGGTGGGCGATAAACATGCACCTTCCGTTCAGCGTGGTAAGAATTTTTTTTTTTGGAGAACCCAAAGCGCGCATTATTGATTAACTCCGGTAGTAATCGTCACGGAAATGGTTAGAGCACAACACTTGTTCTTGAGCGCTTTAAGTTGTTTTGCTTCACAGCAGCCTCCCACTTAGCTGAAAGCTTCATGTCTTGCACGAACTAATGGAAGAGAGAGAGAGAGAGAGAAAAAACATTTATTCGGACCACCGAGGTGGTTGCTCTTGAGGTCAAGTGGGTGGGGTCCTCATTCCAGGACTCCACTGGCCGTGGCTGCTCGACGTACTTGCTGGACGAGAGCTTCTTGTCCCGCCAGGGTATCGCCGGTCAGCTGTACCTCCCACCGCTCAAATGACGTGCTAGGCGTCATTAAGTGTTGAGGTTTGCCCTCGCACCCCCACGATATGTGAAAGAGTGTAGGGCGTGTGTCGCCGCACCAGGGGCAGATGCCGCGATATGTATGTGGGAACATTTTACTGTATCTGTGTAGGTTTGGAAATGTGTTGGTCTGTATAAGTCGGAGAGCTACGGCATCTTCAGTGCTGAGCTTTTTGTGAGGCGGGGGATAAATCCTGCGGTTGAGTCGCTGGATCTCCAGTCGGTCGCAATAATTGGATGGCAGGGGCATGAAGGTAAAGGGTGGGGATTGATGAGACGATTGGTCTTGCCCCGCTCGGTTTATTAGCGCTCGAGCTAGGGCGTTCGCCCTTTCGTTCCCCTCCATACCCGCGTGACCCGGCGTCCACGTGATTTGATGGTATTCTTGCAGCCTCGGGCCTAGAATCTGAGCCGCCAGCAGCGGTGTTCGTCCGTTCGTAAAGTTACGGCAGGCCTGTTGCGAGTCGGTAACGACATGGACTTCCCTGCCTACCCTGTCTTCTTGCTTTATTACCAGCGCCGCGGCTATGGTCTCAGCCGCAGCTGGGGTCTCTGCCCTCACGGAGGCCGCGAGAGTCAAGGAGTTGTCTCTCCCGTTCACGGCGGCTACCGCGAAGAGGCCCCCCACAGGGTACGCCGCCACGTCCACGTACGTCACGTACGGGTCACCCTTGAATTGTCGGCGCTGTCTGTCGACGCGAGCCTTGCGTCGTCCTTTATGGAGTTCATGACTCATGTGCTTCGGTATCGGGTTCGCCTCGATCTTGCCTCTGACCTCAGGCGGGAGTGATCGTTGCCCATCGAGGGCACGGAGCTCCGTTGCCGTTCCGGTCCGGTGGAGGATGGCTCTGCCCGCCGCCGTGTTCTGTAGTCTGGTCTTTTGCGAAGCCATAACCGCGTCCGACAGCTCAGCGAAGGTGTTGTGGATCCCGAGGGTCACTAACTTCTCGTTTGAGGTGGTGACAGGGAGACCCAGGGCCGTTTTGTACGCGCCTCTGATGATGGCATCGACTTGTTCTTGGTCGCGTTTCTTTAGCGAGTGATAGTGATACGGCATGCTATACGTTATTCTGCTGATCACCAGAGCCTGGACGAGGCGAATCGTGTCCTCTTCTCGCATGTCCTTGCGGCTTCTTGTAATTCGTTTTATAATCCGCCAGATCTGGTTGGTGGCCGACCTTAGGGTTTGGATGGTATGGGAGGCTTTCAGGTTCCTCTGGATCCAAAAACCCAGAATCCTAATCTTATTGCCTTCCGTTATCTTCTGGCCCTCAAGATAGAGGTCGACAGGGCCGGGGGACTTGTAGATTCCTCCTCCGTGCACCCGGATCACCTCGGACTTTTCGGGCGCACAACGCATCCCGCTCGCTGCCGCAAATCTCTCCACGGCCGTCGCGGCCTCTTGAAGGGTCGCCTCTTTTTGCGCTAGAGAGCCCTTGGTGGCCCAGAGCGTGATGCCGTCTGCGTACAGGGCGTAACCTAGGTCGGGAATCTTCCGCAGCTCTTTGGTCAGCGCTAGCATCGCGACATTGAAGAGAATCGGGGAGATTATCGCCCCCTGCGGTGTTCCTTTGTTCGGCACGTCGATCGTATCCGATCGAGTCTTGCCTATTCCGATGGTTGCCGTCCGGCCCGTCAGGAACGATTTAACGTAATTAAAGATGCGCTCCCCGCAGCTGATGCTGTTCAGTCCCTTGAGAATGGCCTCGTGGGAGGTGTTATCGAAGGCCCCTTTTAGGTCGAGTGCGAGCAGGAGGTGTTCTCCTCCCTTCGGGATGCCCTTGAGAACTTCTTCCCTTAGGATTAGGAACGCATCTTGAGCCGAAAGTCCCGGCCTGAAGCCAAGCATGGTGTGCGGGAAGAGGTCACCGTCCTCTATGTAATGTTGGAGGCGGGTTTCGATGACCCTCTCGTACAGCTTGCCGAGGCACGAAGTCAGCGAGATGGGACGCAGGGCGTCGATCGCGGGCTTCTTGCCGGGTTTGGGAATGGTCACGATTTCCGCGTGTTTCCACTCGTTTGGTACGTGGCCCTTGCTCCAGAGTTCCTCGTTTAGGTATTCGGTCAAGTCCTGGATGTGCATCGGGCTCAGGTTTCTAATCATGGCATTGGTGATTTTGTCAACTCCGGGGGCTGTGTTGCGCTGTGAGGCTCGTGCCGCGGCATACACCTCTTCCTCCGTAATGGGAGCGTCCAGTTCTGGTCTTGGTTCTCCTTCATATTTTAGGAGGCAGGGTTGTATGGGGTCGCTACCCAGGTATCTGGTTTTTAGGGTGTCAATCAGATCCTGGTCGTTTCCGGGGAACTTGTGAGCGATTTCTAGAAGCGTCCGACTAGTTGTCGATTTCGCCTTGTCGGGCTCGATCAGGCAGCGTAGGATGGCCCACGTCTGCGCCGTACTCAGGGTACCCTTGAGCGAGGTGCAAAACTGTACCCAATTTTGCTGCGTCAGCTCGTTTGCGTAATTTCTGGCCTCGTCTGTTATTTTCTCGATTCGAAGACGTAGCTTCCGGTTTAACCGCTGTCGCTTCCACCGTTTGAGGAGGCCCTCACGGGCTTCCCACAGGTGTAAGAGCCGGCGGTCGACTTCGGGCGTCTCGACCGTGCGCTGGATGGTTTTAGTGGTTTGGATGTGGGCGTCCCGGAGGTGCTGCATCCATTCCGCTATGTCTGTTATACCGTTTTCGGGCGGGGGGTACTGCCTGAATGCCTCCCAGTTCGTAAGCCTAATTTCAGCAATTGTTGTCTTGAGTTTCGGCGTGGATACCGAGATGCTGAGGATATAGTGATCGCTGCCCAATGTTTCGCCCAGGTGCGCCCATGAGTATTCCCTTACGTTTTTGACAAATGACAGGTCCGGAAACGTGTCTCGACTTATACTGTTGCCTATTCGGGTTGGTTGGAGGAGGTTTGTTATCAATTCGAGGCCCATTTGGTCAACCGCATCGAGGAGCGACCTTCCCTTTTGCGTGTCTTGTTGGTAGCCCCAAGTCGTGTGTCTAGCGTTCATGTCTCCCACAACTACCAGCTGGTTGCAGCCGGCGGCTCTCACGCTGTCGTAAATGATGTTGCGGAAGTCGTCTTTCTGAGCCCTCGGCGGACTGTACAAATTCAGGATGAAAGTGCTACGTCTACCCCTCTTCTGCGGGAGGACTTCCACTAGCACGTGATTAATGTCATGATGTTGATAATGTTGTCCCACGGCCGTCACCGTTTTGTGCACTAAAACCGCTACTTTCGGTGATCCCGCGTGTTTAATTACGTAGTAACCCCGTAGCCTGATCGGCTGGTTCCCGACCTCCTGAAGGCAGATGACGTTGGGGGGGTATAGGTGATTTTGGATGAAGAGTTGAAGTGAACTTGCCTTCTTGTTGAAAGAGCGACAATTCCACTGCCAGATCTCGAGGTGTTCGGGCGCGCTGCGTGTGGTGCTAGCCATTGCTGACGTTCATGCCACCACCGTCGCAGTTGTCGGCGTCCCTGACGTCACCCGTGTTATTTATGCGCCTGTACGCCTTGATGCGTGGGTTGCTGATCTCGTCGTCGACCCGCTTGTGCGAGCCAAACTCAACCTTGCGTATTCTTCTTTCAAGGTCTTCATGGCTTAGTGTGTTCTCCTTGACATTATTGTTTAATTCGCCCATCTGGTGAAGCATCTGTCGTATCGTAGCATAAATACCTTCGAGGGTGACTACACTTGACTGGACTGCCGCTGCCGAGGCCGCACCGGGGAGCGATGAGGGCGTGGTGGTTCTTGAGGGGGGAGGAATGGAGATGGCGGGCTCGTGGCCTATCGTTCCGCTTTGCGACCCTGCCTCTGTGTTGTTGCTGGTTTTGCTTAGCAACGCTTCTAAGCGTTGCATGCGTTGGTTTAGGTCGTTAACCTGAGCCTTGAGTTTTTTATTTTCTTCCCTGATGCGCGTACATTCTGGGGAGCATTTACTTTTTTCACTGGTATTTTGAGCGGAGGAGGTACTAGACTGATTCCGGCTCACCTTGTTGTTGTTGGCTTGGTTCTTCTGTTTAGAAGTGGATGTCGAGGTAGAAGGCTGCCGCTGCCCTTGCTTCTCTCCTAGCTTTGACCACTCCGAGCGGAATCGGGACCTGGACCTGGACTGGGACCGAGATCGGGACCGGGACCGGGACATTGACCTGGACTGGGCCCGGGACCTCGAGCGGCTCGCCGAGGATTCCGAGCTGAACCACCGTAGGCGGCTTCGCCTTGGCCTTCCTCCATCATTGTCGTCGTCTTCCTTCCTCCTTCCGGGTGGAGGATGCTTCTTGGTGGTAGTGCTGTTGTTCTTTAGCTTTTGCTTGCACTCGCGAGACCCCGTGGCGTGGGCTTCGCCGCAGACGGCGCACTTGAGCGAGTACTCGTGGCCGTCCGTCGGGTCGCGCGTCCCGCAAGCGAGACAGATTTTGATGTTCAGGGTAGGACAAACGTCCGATCGGTGTCCCATGCGCTGGCACACATAGCAGATTTGTTTTGTGGGCTTGTAGGTGTGGCACTCGGTCTCCCCTCCGTAGTAGTAGACGTATCGTGGAACTACGTGAGATCTGAACGTGATCAAGGCTGTCTTGGTATTTCCCAGCATGCGGGCCTGCACGATTTCCACGCCTTGGGTCCTAACCCTTAGGTGAGTCATAAGCTCCTCGGGCGAGGTATCCGGGTCGATTCCATGAATGACGCCCCGGGCCACTCCGTCCGGTGCCGCAACGTAGGAGTTGACTTCGTAAAGGTTGCCGCCCAGCACAATCCGCGTGATCTTGCGCGCAATATCCGCGACCTCC
Source organism: Dermacentor albipictus (assembly GCF_038994185.2). Taxonomy (NCBI): domain Eukaryota; kingdom Metazoa; phylum Arthropoda; class Arachnida; order Ixodida; family Ixodidae; genus Dermacentor; species Dermacentor albipictus. The sequence goes on from NC_091824.1 coordinate 29,897,365, forward strand.
TGATCTGGGGTACTAACAATAATTATGTTGGAGCCGGGTCTCAATCGCACGATGAAATGCGAATCGTCAACTTTCCCTCCGCAGGCGGCCGAGACGGCTTTTGATATTTGGTGGTTGCTGAAACTCTTCACCTGAAGGCCTTTCTTGGGTCGAATGATGATTTTGAAGTCGCTACGTGGCAGTGGGGGGAGTCGTCGCCTCTTCTTAAAAGAAGGCTTCTTTGATGCCCCAGCGCCTGCAGCTGCGTAGGGTGATGATGATAACGCGGTGGCAGAGGAGGGTGATAGCGGAGAGATCACCTTGCCTGCCACGCGCACTTGCTCGCCTCTGGCGAGCTTCTTCTGCGTTCTTCGCTTGAGGTGTAATGACCAGTTGGAATAAAGACATTCCGATGGCGTCCCTTGCGAAAGGTCCTCTTCCATAGTGGCAGGGTCGTCGTGGCGATCTTCCGAAATGTCTTGGAAGTCCATGGCTGTAGTTTCTGGCGACGAAGGCCCAGCGGCAGCTTGAACAATAGCACCGGGGGCGGGTGGGGCTGTAGCAACAACTCCACCTCCACTCCCTCTGGTAGAAGTAGAAGCGGCCGGCTGGGATCCAGCAATGTGCGCCATAGTGACTGCCGAGTAATCGTAGCAAGCGAGCGGCGGCAAAGGCGGCGGAGCGCCTCGCCTACCTCCGCGCTGCTACGTCGGAACGTCGGAACTAATGAAACTAATGGAACGTCGGAACATCGTCGCGGCCGCTGGTGTTCGTGCAAGCCTAGGCTGCACAGAACGCCGGCATGATCGGCCTACGAGTTCAATTGATGCTGCGCCCGTCAACTACCACTCCTATATACACACAAATGAAGGAATATAGGGTCGAGCGAAGCAGATTAGGACGACACGCACGCACAAATAAGCCCAGTCAGGCATGGTCGCGGAGACTGTGAAGGAGCGGAACACCAGTGTTGACGTCATTAAGCCGCAGTTTCCGGTCTCCGCTCGCATCGTCAGCGTCAGCAGCAGCGCGCGGCGCTCGACGGGGGGCGGAGCTACAGCGCAATTTTACCTGACGATTGCGTCGCTCCTAAGTAAAAAATCCCCCCCCCCAAAATTTTACCTTCATGCTTTATAAGGTTCCCGCATCCGTATATGAGCGTCTTATTGAATTAGACAGACTCTTCAGCTGCCCTTTGACATCGACATGTCAGCCTGTAGTCCAGTACAACAGCAAATTCCGGTCTTGATTCAGCGTGCAAACATTAGCAATGTAATAAGTAGTCGAATAGTTATAAGAAAAATAAATACTTCAGTTTTAGATATATTAATAATTATTCGTTCTGATGCTTATCATTCCGGATGTGTTGCTGCTGACATCAGAAGTCACTTGCTTGTTTTCGAATTCCAAAATGACTCTTCCTGGAAGCCCCTGAGAAATCAGGCCATCAGGTAATCTTGGAAAGAAGGCTTGCCATATTTAACGACCAGATTGCACTTGTTCATCGGGTTAGTGTTAACGAGAAAACAATTTCTGAGGGTGCATACAGTAAACTTTTTCGTTCTTTCTTCTTATATAAAACTATTGCTTTCCGTTCATCGATATAACACCTTGCCAAAAAGCACTCAAATCTGTGATGACAGCTCTACTTATGCGTCTTGTAAAAGACCAGCACAAACTATTTGCTAAATTTAGGGAATATAAACAAGCAAAGCTACTCGCTAGTTTTAAATCTCCGAGGAACAAAATACAGCGAAATCTGGTCCGTTTCGAGCCCTACTACAATAATTTATTTACAGTAGCTCCTTCGCGTAAAAGAGAGGACAAATGAGGATACATTATTCAAATACTAAACGTATGTACCACACATGCACTTTCAGTCCTAACCATAGTAGGACAGGAACAACGTAGGTGAAGTTTAGCCACTCCTTTGAATAAATTGATTTACCAGGTTGGTGATAGCCGTTATAATTTTGGAATATTTCGCTTTCTAGGCGATCGAATACCACATTCGATATTTTTGCAACTGACCGATGATAGTGAAGTTTAATGAATCGTTAATGAACCACGATACACTTAAAGCCATGATCGCATTTAATATCCGAAGAAGGCCAGCAAGGCATGCATTATCCTTTCTCGTGTATGTCTAGAGCACATTTACGTATAATACTATAGTGATAACAGGAAAATTTCCCGCCTACATGTAGCTAGTAAAAGTTGCAGCCATTTACAAACAAGTAGGTGGGAATGTTACGGGCAATTTCAGGCCTATATCAATACTCTCATTCTTTTTCTAATTGATTAGAACAAGAGATTCGCTGTAGTCTTCAGTGCTTTCTTTTCTAAACGACTCTATAATTACTGGCTGACGGTGCGCCTTCGCCAAAAATACGCATTCGCAAAATACGCAAAAGGACGCATTCGGCTTGATAAAAAAGAGTTCGTATTGCCTAATTGAGCCACAATTCTTACGCCACGCATATGTTTGTACTGTAATAGGACGTTCTAAACTCTCAACCACGACATTCTCTTCGCAAAGCTTGAGCACCATGATGTACGCGGCGAGCACTTAACGTAATTGAATTAGAGCTTATTTCTCACTTTCAGTATGACCGGCTCAAAAAAATATTCTGGGACTGTACTTGTCAAAACCGCAACATGATTATGAAGCACGCCGCATGGAGAGGAATATGGTCGAAAAAATTTGGTCACCTGAAGCTCCTTAACGTGCACGCAATGCGCACTAGAAGCGCATTTTCTCTCATTTCACCCCCATCAATAGTAGCGCAATCGCGAAAGCTACAACACCACCATGGCGGGTCGCATGTCGGGATGAGTCAGTGGTCATCTGGAGTTCTGCGCATAGATGGCGTGCCAGAATGTCCTATTGTTAGGGTGTTAGGCCCTATTCTCTTCAATGTTTGTGCTCACTATGTAACACCAGTAAGGTGCTCAAAGGTATGTTAAATACGCAGATGACACCTCCTTGACACACATAGATGACACACCACTGCTAACAGACACCGCTAATTGAGTTCTTGCATCTTTAACGCAATGGCCGTCACGAAATGCATTAAATAAATGACGGAAATACAAGGGCTATCGTTTTTAACCCAAGAAACAAGCAAATATCGATCTCACCCCTTCATGTAAATAAGGTTGATATTGCATACATCGAGTAACTTACATCCTTGCGTATAGTTTTCACTGCTACTATGACACGGCACATCCAATTAGCAAACTCTGCATCCCTCAGTCCCGGCTGTTTGAAATTTTGTCTCACACAAAACATATTTTACCCATGCAAATTAAACTAAGCCTATACTATACTTTGTTTTAGTCTCACATAGTCTATGGCTTTTTTGGTTTGGGATAACAACCCAGCATCAAGCATCCAAAGAGTACTTTTTCCAAAGAAAACGCTCCCAACAATTTCAGACACTCCTACTGATGCACCCTACTCTTCCCATACGCCTGCACTATAAAATTCTGCCAGTGAATCGAATGTTTCAGTACGTGCTTGCGGGCTTCTGCAAAAGGGTAAGAGCATGAAATCACCTTTTGCGCACGCTCAAGTGGAGAGGGTTTCGATGGGGCTTAGCAAGCTTACTGAGAATATATAACCGGATGAAGAGGGTGGTGTTGGTGTCAGCCACTGGCCCGCTTGCCCTTACTTAGCTTGTGGTGGCTGGTGGAAAATTGCGGCGGCGTGCAACGGAATGTTAACAATGCCACTAAAATGGATCCTTAGCAAAGAAGAGTTGGCAGAGCGAGGTCGTAAACGTACGAAAAATGCTCGAAAACAATAGAGAGCGACGCAAAATGTCTTATTATACGCAAATAAACTCAAGCTCTCTGGCAGGTGCGAGTAGCCAGTGCCCTGGCGATCGGCTGGCGCCATCTTTTATTCGTTTCGGAACGGGGCAACCTGCGGCTATTCAGAAAAAAATTCAGTTTTGTACGGCATAATAATGCATCTTTAACGCGTACACGTCACTTTGACGCTGTGAGTTCTCGTGGTTTTGTATCTGCGTGAAAGGCAGGTAAAGTAGGTGCCACCCAAAAATATTTTGCCGATAGCAGTGGGCTAATGGCGTAAAGGTGCTGAAACAAAAATAATTATTTTTTTTTTTGTTCAGTCTAGTCTTGCATAATCCGTGTGTAGACTTCACATCAGATGGGGAGCTATCGCACTTTTCGTGACGACGCCTGATAGACAGGCGAAGTGGGGGTTATCCAAAAACGCTCTTGACCATTCGCGGAGGGCTGATTGCAGGATTGGAATAGAAATGTTTTGAATAGCTTTACGTAATAGCGCCCCTGTGAACTGTAAAATCGGTCAGCTAACGTTTATTTCTGACTAGTCACTTCGAGGCTACCAATAAACAATTGAATGTCTTGCTCCTTCATCTAACCGACACGGGAACTAGATGAGTCTGAACGCGTCTTCGAAAAATGCCAGTTTTTCTTGCACATCCCACACGTCCGTCTCCTTTCGAGGCACTTCATTTTTGGGTGGTTGTAGCCGCGAAACACTTGCACAATATGGGCGTGACATGTTTTACAAAACTGTTTGCGGGTTTTATAACTGCGTCCGCGTCCAGCTTCGCAACGCTCTTGAACATTTAAGTGCTCCCGGACTTCAACTCTTCCTCTTCTTTCCTGACATTTTCAAGTTTTTCTCTGGCCGCTGCAGTTTCTAGCGTTCGGATTGCATCCACCTGTAGCGATTCGGACAGAGCAGACACTCACAATCGGACGACAGAGCGGTCGTAGATCAAGCGCTCTTTCAAATCTACGAAGTCACAATGAGCAGCCAGAGTATGAAAAGTTGTTGGCAACACCTCAATTGTCTCTCCAGGTTCCAGCTCCTGCTCTTCAGGCGGGTGCTATCGTACAAAGTGCGCGTACATCTTCGGCTGGGAGGCCATCCTCGCTCTTGCTGACCTCAAGCTGGGCGGGTCGCCGTGGCCACTGGAGTCTTGTCGGGACCCACCCTGCACTGCTCCCTTCCGCCACTTCTTTTTTCTCATGAATAAAATGTTTTTTCCTCTTCTTCCTCCTCCACAAGCGCGTAGTTGTGGAATTGCTCCTCTGGTAGGTGACACGTCTTCAGGATCTCTCTTGCTTTTCTGCCTATTGAGTAAAACATCCTCCTCACTTGACACCTGCCTAGTTTCTTCTCGAGTCGAACAGATAGTCCTCGAAATCTCCCGGCCAGGCGGGTTGTTCACTCGCATTGGAGAAACGAAAGTGCGGAGGCCGCTGGACCACAGAGATGACGCGAGTCTCTTGGGGCGCACCGGCAAAGGCAGCGACAACGTCTGGTTCCGGTTAGCTCAACACGTTCCCTGCGAACGCGGCCATTTGACACCACGCAGCATACAGAAGGTATCCGAGGGAGGGACCATGCACGTGTGGGGTGAGCGCATAAAGATAACGTTTATTTGTTTGCAGTTCTGGGGGTCGTCTCCGCTTGAGTACTGTAGTTTACTTGCCTAACGTAGTCCCGAGAAGTAGGTGTGCCATTAACTCTACAAATGACATATGGCCGCTGCGTCGATCTTCGTCTACCGCCATTTAGTTATATTTTTTATTTTTCGTTAATGAGGAGCTTACTCTAGACACGTCGCAGCATACTGGTCGAATACTTTACAACTTAGTGGAGAAATGCAGCCTTTTCATGTACGCGTCTTACGTACAGTAGACACCGCTATGACCATTCTACAGCTGCTTCATTTGCTCGGTCCATCAAAACATACCCTGCTACAGGACTCAATTGTATTCTACAGGAAGACAGCGCTCACAGCAAGTTAGAAGTGTCGTCCGTCCTTGTATTTTCTGCCCCGAGAAATTAATATCCTCATTATATCTCTGGAGTGACACCAAAGACCTCGAGTCAGGCAATTGTATTCTTCTTCCTATCAAGAACGTTTAGCGTGCACGATTAGTGCATATCCCACGTAAAGTAATCGCCCTTAATGAGTGGTCGTTTGGACGCTGTTGTCAGCATAACGGAAGCCTTCAACGGAAGCCTTCTGAGACTGTCTTCTGTCCTTGTATGTTTGCGCTTGAATCCATGTTTTACCATACACTTCTTTCTCGCTTGAACATATGCAACACTTAAACGTAAGGTAAAACGTGAAACTTCTACACAGCGGCTTAACTCAGCGGGGCAGTGCCGGATTAAGAAATTTGAAGGCCTGGAGCTAAATTTGCCTCGACGTTCATGTGAGGATGATTGTGATTTGTCAGTAACGGCAATGACGATTATGACGACGGCGATCACTGTATTCGGTTAACAAGCCAATATACTTTTACACGTTTCACCTGCTGCTTTGAAGTTTATTCTCGGATAAACGGTTACACGCCTCTGCAGATAGATACGAGGGCATCCCGCATTTTGATATAACGTTTGCAGCGTTTCTGCTCTGATAAAACGTTTCTTTGCTTCTGTTGGGTTATTATCTAATGCTTAATTTCTTATGAACTCAACACTTTCATTTACTCGCGAAGCTAGTGACATCCATGAACGAGCTCTTCATGGATATATGGCTCAGGAAAAGAAAACCACTTGTGGTAAAGCAACCTGCATTTTCGCTAAACATGACTCTATATATCGTTCTACACATGTGGCGCACGATCCACGCGAATACCAGAAAGGACACGTACGACTCTACCTTTAACCCTGAAACAACGTTTATGTCCATAGCGTGTGCAGATCTGACCACCACTTTACGGCCTTATACAAGAGACAGCGCAACCATCAAGAACTCTTCACAGATATCACCAATAAGAGATGAAAATAAGTGGAAGGCACATGGCACTTGGTATTTCGGGGTAAAAAAGTTATGGAAAGACGGGGAAGCATAAACGAAATTCACGTCTATAGAAGTGCGTCTTTCGGCTTTTGTGGCTAGTTAATTCTGATATATTGCTTCCTCAAAAGAAATACTAGCCTCGTGTGATGGACATCTTGGTTGAATATTTAAGCTTGCTCCAGCCGAAGGTGTAGCACCTCTTAATAAAGAAAACGTAGTCCAGAGCGTATGGCTTCTAACTCTCTAGAATGCCTAAATTGTGACGATTGTGACGTCAGAACAGCTGTGTGCGCATGCGTCACGGGCGACCTTGCAGTCTCATTTAGCAAAGCAACGTTTCCACGCCTCGTACGTCGTGTTTCATTCGCTGTGTGACACACTCGAGTTCATACGACACACGTTAAGTTTTACTGTGACGTACATGCAAAGTGGGCATAGAGTCCACCTATATGTTAGAAACGACAGACAGTTCATTTCGCATTCAGCTCTTACAAAGACAGAAGTATGTCTGCCATCAGTTTGGAAACAATAATCTCGGCTCCTGCTTGTACTTTTATCATGCATTTCCTTGTGCTTTCTTTTGTGTTATTGTAGTTTTGCGTTATTGTGGCCCATAGTTTATCTGTTTAATAATGCGAAAGCATTATATTTCCCATGATGCAAGAAAGCCGGCGTTGTTCGCAACGAGTGGTACCAAAAGTCAATGCGACGTCATCAGCGCCTTGTATGACGTCAGTAGTAATACAGAAGATAGTAAATGGTACAGCAGCCTTAATTAGGTAGTAATTATCGGTGATTAATGTCAGCTAGGATGAATTAGAGTTATTTAAGCTGAATTAGAGTGAAGTAATGTGACCTAAATTTAGAACAAGTTAGAGTAAGGCGATCTATTGTGAATTGAACCGAATTAGGGCGTAGCCGAGCAAATGAAGGGAAGTAAATGAACGAAGGTGAATTAAAATGTATTAAGGTGGCGTAAAATGAATCAAAGTCTGTTAACGTGGATTAAGGTCGATTAAGATGGAATAAGGTTGATACAAATTACAGATACGTGTGCACAGGTGCACTAAGGTGCGTTAAGGTTGCTACAAATTAGAGCAAGGTGGATTAACTTAGAGCTGGGGCGAACACGTGACAATGCATGGCATCGCGTATCATGAACGTAAGCAATTAGTTAGAGAAGTCATTAGGTTTTCGCTTTCGTATCATGTAATAACACTTAAGTGGCTGTCAATGTTTTTTCTAGTAGTGGAAGAGGAAACCTAAAGATGAGAACTGCAAGTCACTGTGCTATGTCGCGTTACTTATTGGCTGTGATTACACGCTAATGCTGAGGCGTAATTAGAGGTCACACTTCAATTCTTTTTCTTAACATTACATCTTGCCACTGGGTATATGCAACTCTTGGTATGTAGTCATTGTGAGCCACATCCTTACAAGGACCATTTTTACACAGCGGATATAGAACTCTTAGATGTATTAAGATCCCGACTCACCACGGTAGCCCAGTGGCAATAGTATTGCACTACCGAGCTCGAGGTTGTGGGTTCAATCCCAACCACGGCGCTCGCATTTCAATGGACTTAAACTGCGAAAACTATCCTGTACTTAGATTCAGTGCTCGTTAAAGAGCCTATAAGCACTAAGGCAGCTTGTTTATCTTCGCTGTCTCTGCCGGCTTAGTTGAACCTCACGAAAATACTTACTTTCCTCCAGTATCTCTTTATGTATAGTTTCCAGCAAGTCGTTTTACTGGACTCACTGAAAGCCGGTGGGGAAGCATGCAACACAGCAGTGTACCGCAGCAAACACACACAATGTTCAGAAAAGCGATTTCTTTTATTTTGCTTTTCCTCCATATAAAGTACAGTTAAACGCGGTCACCAAAACAATCACGAAATTATCATAAAAAAACATTACAGCACTTACAAGGATGTTTTACAAGTGTCAAACATGGAAAGCGTTGTGCTATATGGAAGTTGCTTTAAAATAATTGTGGTTTCATAAACATTCAAACAAATGTACTTCTGTAATAATTCGTGCTCATTTATTTTCTTCCATCAGCACCATATCTTTTAAAGTAAGGACTATCTGCCCCACGGACATCGGCGCATATTTGTTTTCCGGGAGGCGACAGATACTTTGGTATGTTACTTTGAAATAATTGAAATACTGACTATATATTCACATATACAGACATACTGAAAAGAAAATTCGCCCCCCATATTCTTTACTTCCAGCGCAATGTTAAAGTGCCTCATAAGAGATAATATTTCGTTATTTGAAACCGTTTTATGCACTCATATTTCGTTTTCTCTCCCTCGTGGTTATTCTAAAATCCCCTAATCGACTAAAAGTGTAAAACAACACACGAAGAGAAAGTTTTGCTAGAATTTCTGAAAAAAAGTCTGCGAACTTCAACAATTCCTCAGGCTTTGAATACATCTACTGCGACAGCAGTCGACTGCCTTAATTGAAAGCTGCCATCTTTTCAAGAACAATGACCTCCTTTCAAAGGACTCCTCTGCTAGAGTGTGGCCTGCTGTGGATTCCAAACTTCGCGCACGGATGCCTTGCCTCTCAGAGTCAGGGCGAGTTGTAAAAGCCAGTGAAAAGAGCAAAATAATGGCAGAGAAGTTTATTTTAGTTATTTTCAATACTACCAGTCCCATTAGTGCCCATAGCAGGGGGACATCCAAAAATGAAATACATGGTAGTAAACATGCACATACAAATTACGTGTCAGTAAGCCAAACAAGAAAAGCAAAAAAAGCAAGGTGAGAATATATAAATATACAAAGATAGGTGTCACATGACTAGCGATACAGAGAATACATCCTGAAGAGGACAGCAAACGGGAAAAAATAACAGTAACACCTTCACCAGAATCAGCACGGCTTACAAGAGTTGCAAAGCATATTATGTGAATAAGACTGCGTTACTGATTGCTTAATATGGATTCTTACGGTGGTGTGAACTGAGATAATGAGTCTGCAGAAATGACTGAAGGATCGAGGCGATTCCATTCCCTTATTACGAGGGCGAAATAAGAGTACATGAATCTCTCATTATGGCATGAATATTGACACGTGTACTTATCTTTATCGGGCGACCACGTTTGGCCGCCTAACAAATGTTATCGTGCAGCGCAGGACGCGCCTGCATGTAAAAGAAGTTTCTGGAATGTTATCGATGGCTCCCTCCACTGTCTTTCACCGCAACTTGTGTAATCTGATTGCATGTATGCGCGACGCGAATAGTGCAGAACTTTGTGGTAGGCACGCGGGTCCCATCGGTTAATCTGGAACATTCCACGACTGATCTATAAAAGCCGACGCGCTTGACCCGCTGATCAGATTTCCAATAAAAGCTAGTTTTGCTTTTCACAGTACTGCTACTGCGTTCTTTGACGTCACGACCACGTGACAATATTCTGTTAAAGCGTGTACATGTTTATGTCTCGATGATCGTGGCTGCGAAAAACATATGTATTTTGTTAGGTCTAACTTATAATAGTTGTAAATCAAGTTAAATAAAAATGTGAGCCGTGCTTGTTTCGCTCTTGAGGATAGCGTTGGTAAACCGGATATAGCCGCAAGGTTAGTGGGTGAATTTGTGCGCTTGTACTTGTGAATAAACTGCAGCGCCTTTCGCTGTACTTTTTCCTGTTTCGTTATATTATTTACTGAGTGGGGAAACCAAACTGCAGTAGCGTACTCCAAAACTGGTCTAACGAAAGTGGTATACGCGAGGAGCTTAGTCGACGTGGGTGCGAGGCGGAGACATCTTCGGAGATAAGATAGCTTGCGTAATGCCTTCGAGGTCACATTGGCAATGTGCGCGTCCCATTTCAGGTCAGAAGTTAGAGTGATGCCTAAATATTTAGGCTGGTGAACTTTTGTTAGCATTGTGCCGTTAATAAAGTACGGAAAGTCATAAGGTCGTTTTTTTTTCTTGACACCATCATGCAAACTGATTTAGTTGTGTTTATCGCCATTTGCCATTTTTTGCACCATTCACTTAGCAGGTCTCGTGAATTGCTAAGCGAAACATGATCTTCGTAGGTGTTAATTGTTTGGTAGATGATGCAGTCATCAGCAAACAGTTTGATGTTGCAGTCAATATTTCTGGTCATGTTGTTAATGAAAATTAAAAATAACAGTGGCCCCAACACGGATCCTTGGGGGACGCTTGATGTGACACCCACTGTCGCAGATTCCACATGCTGGAATAGTACGAATTGTGTCTGGTTTGTTAAGAAATCTGTTACCCAGTCGAAAATTTCCCCATTCCCAATAAAACCTCGCAATTTCGTTAATAATATACTGTGTCATACGCGATCAAATGCCTTCGAAAAGTCTAATAATATTATATCAGTCTGGCTACAGTTATTGATGATAAATGCGAGGTCATGCACAACTTCCGTAAGATGCGTGGCGGTTGATAATCCATGGAGGAATCCGTGCTGGTGGGGCGTTAAAAAGTTTGAGTGTCAAGAAAGTTTGTCAGGTGTTTAAGGATGATATGCTCAAGCATCTTGGAAGCGGTGCTTGTGAGAGATATCGGCCGATAATTACAGGGAAATGAAGTATCTCCTGTTTTGTGTATTTGGACGACTTTGGCATTTTTCCAGTCGTCGGGTAAGGATAAGGACTTCCGAAATATGAGGCCCAGGTATCGGCTGCACCACTCTGCCTATCTTTTCAGAAAATGATTTGGAATGTCATTTAGTCCACATGATTCTTTAGGGTCAAGCATGAGCCACATATTAAGGATACCCGAGACCATCTTACACGGTATGCAGAAACTGCAGCCATACCGTCTTCTACTGCTGCTTGCATGGAGGTCTTCCTGCTGCGTTCCGTGCTCCTTCGTCATGGCCCACCACGTGTCATCATCAGCGACCGTGGTCGCCAGTTCACTGCTGATGCCATTAAAGAGTTACTTCGTTTGTGCACTTCACAGTTCCATCATTCCACACCGTATCATCCACAGACCAATGGCCTCGTTAAAAGGGCGAACAGAACGCTGACCAACATGCTTGCCATGTACGTCTCCTCCAATCATAAGAATTGGAACGACGTGCTTCCATTCATCACTTACGCATACAACATGGCGAAACACGCAACCACGAACTACAGCGCATTTAATCTCTTGTATGCAATTTTACCGCGAAGCCCTCTGGACATTTTCTTAACCTTCGTACTGCACAGTGACGACTCTGTATCGAAGACTTTGTGTCTCGCCGAAGAAGCCCGTCGAATAGCTCGTCTTTGTACTATGGCCTCGCAAAGTCGTTCGAAAGAGCGATACGACGACCATCACGTACAAGTATCGTTGGAAAAAGGTGACTTGGTGCTTCTTTGGACACCGCAACGCAAGCGTGGATTGTGCCAAAAGTTATTCTCACAATATTCAGGCCCATTTGCACTCCTAGACCGCCTGAGCGAACTCACTTACGTAATATCTCGCCTCCTGTGCAATGCTCGGCGATCAAGCTGGAACTCAGCTGACTCATATTGCTCGCCTGAAGCCTTTCTACCCTGCTTGTGCATCCTGACTCGCCCCACGGGCTTCGTTTGCTTGCGGGGAAATGTAACGGATACGAAAGGCGTGGACAAAAAGAGAGAAGAGAAGTCGAAGAGAACGAAGAGTTTGAGATAGATAGATAGATAGATAGATAGATAGATAGATAGATAGATAGATAGATAGATAGATAGATAGATAGATAGATAGATAGATAGATAGATAGATAGATAGATAGATAGATAGATAGATAGATAGATAGATAGATAGATAGATAGATAGATAGATAGATAGATAGATAGATAGATAGATAGATAGATAGATAGATAGATAGATAGATAGATAGATAGATAGATAGATAGATAGATAGATAGACAGACAGACAGACAGACAGACAGACAGACAGACAGACAGACAGACAGACAGACAGACAGACAGACAGACAGACAGACAGACAGACAGACAGACAGACAGACAGACAGACAGACAGACGGACGGACGGACGGACGGACGGACGGACGGACGGACGGACGGACGGACGGACGGACGGACGGACAGACAGACAGACAGACAGACAGACAGACAGACAGACAGACAGACAGACAGACAGACAGACAGATAGATAGATAGATAGATAGATAGATAGATAGATAGATAGATAGATAGATAGATAGATAGATAGATAGATAGATAGATAGATAGATAGATAGATAGATAGATAGATAGATAGATAGATAGATAGATAGATAAACTTTATTAAAAGAATAATCAGAAAAACCGCTAATGGTCGGGGCCCTTAGTCCAGGGCTCCGCTGGCTCTTGCCATCTTATCAGCTCTCTTAATCAGCTTGAGCTGGTCGTCGAGGGCCGAGCTGGACAGAAGTGCCTCCCATTGCTTCCTCGTTGTGTTCGTGTCTGGGTGTTCTATGTTGTGTTGCGTGCACTCCCACGTAATGTGGTATAGGGTTGGTGTGGCCCCACACCATGGGCATTCGTGCCTGTAGGCTGTGGGGTGTATCCGATGTAATATGTGTAGGTTGGTGTAAGTGCCTGTCTGGAGCCTACGCCAGGCAGCGGCTTCTTCTGTCGTTAGGTTTCGATGGGGTGGTGGATATCGCAAGCGACGCCCTCTGTGGTAGTTCACGATGGCTGAATACTCGAGGTCGACAGGGTCCAGGTCTTCTGCAGCCGGCGTGATGAGTGCTCGGTTATGTACGAATCCTCGAGCTGCTCTGTCGGCTTGCAGGTTGCCCGTGATGCCAGTGTGGCCCGGTATCCAGATGATGGTTTGGGTGGTGAAGTCCTCAGAGTCCTCCTTGAGTGTTCCGGCTAGGACTTCGGCAGCAGGTCTTCCAATTCTACCCAGTAGGAAGTTGCGACAGGCCTGCTGGGAATCCGTGAGGATCGTCAATGGTTGGTTTGCGTGTAGGCGCTCGCGGATGGCTAACGCGATGGCCAGCTCTTCGGCTTCCGTAATTGTGCAGGGGCGGGTCGATGCCGCGGAGGTAACGTGGCCTCGGTGGTCGCATGCCACTGCAACTGCGCCCTTGTTGTTCGTCCCATACATGGCGGCGTCCGTGAAACAGGCCGTTGTACTGAACCTGAACGCTTTCTCCATGTACTGGGCCCTTGCTCTCCTCCTGCCGGAGTGCAGGTTAGGGTCCATGTTGCGTGGTATCGGGGCAACGTGAAACCTGTCCTGGACGTGACGAGGTATCAAGCTGGTTTCTTGGGTTCGTGTTGTTATTGCTGGGAACCCCAAGGTTTGTAGGACCTGCCGGCCCGTGCGAGTCCGCGCAAGTCTCTGTTGTTGCGAGACGTAATGGGCTTCTGTCAGTTCGCTGAGGGTGTTGTGCAACCCTAGCGCCAATAATTTTTCAGTTGATGTACTCATCGGCAGGCGGAGAGTGGTCTTCAAAGCCATCCTCAATGGTGTGTCGGCCTGCTTTGTCTCGGACTGTGTGAGGTGGTAGTAAGGCAGGCAGTATGTGATAGAGGCCGGGCTGCGCTACGACCACGCTACGATCATCATCCATCGCCTGTAAATAAAACCATTTCTTCGCAACTCTTCGTAACAATATTACAAAGCAGTCAAGGAATGAACCTTATGGCCCTTGTTCTTGCTCCATAGTAAAATGGCACAACTTGCTCTGGGGAAATAGCTATAAATCGGCCGGTGAAAAAAATTGTCTAAAAAAGGATGTTGAGTAAAATAAGATGAAATTTGAAGTTTGAAGATGAAGTTTGAAGATGAAATGAAATCAGTACCATGTAAAGAAGAATTAAACTTTCTACTATTACAGATATAAATGATCAAATAGCTGAGTGTTACAGTAAAAAATTATCCGAGTATGATAAGTATGAAGAACCATTTTAGCATGCAATTATTTTTGTTTAGCGCATAAAAACGATGAGGGCTTCACAATCGTTACTGTGGCTGTAAGCCAGCACGGCAGCGTCGAAGGAAAGAAGTTTCGATGTAGCCAAATTCAAAACAATACCTTGGAAGCATTCTTCTGCTTTTTCTCCTTTTACGATGAGCCAGTGGCATGTCAAAGAAGTGTCGCAGAGATTGGCTCTCATTGCATAAATGACACAAACATGATGTCGCCAGACCAGACCTGAGGAGGTAAATTATCAGTGGGGTACTCGGCACCATAGTCTCGTAATCGTTACTTCAATTTTTCTACTGGAGAACCATTTGTAGTTCAAAGAAAAATTGAGATGTGGGCAATCATAACCTGACCACGGTGGCTTCGAAAAGTTATTTGCGGTAGTATATGCTCAGAATCACGCCGCAGTGATTTAAGTTGACGTAGGTAAAATTGTTACTACAGGACCATCGTGCGATGGTACTGTGAGTTCATCTGCATATGCATTTAAGGCTAGATCTTTCTTGCGTGGACCCGCACTAAACGAACAAAACGTAAATATCTTGAGAGGAGAGACTGGGTGGCTTCTAATAAACCTGATAATTTCAACGACGTTAGTGAGGAACAGGCCGACAATAAGTGATAATTACTGCTGATGACAGAAATGATCGCAATTTGCATAAAGGTAGGACTATTGCCACCAACTCCCCCTGAGATATAGGCGTGAAGCCAGGTAGCCGAAAGGAAGAAGACCGATTTATATATGGTGATACAATTCCTACACACGCTTTCTCTTCACAGACGCCAACGACGAAGACATATCGTGACCTCCAATGTGGAGATGCACATATCTTCAGGAACGTTTTTACCGTTAAGATATGAAATCACACGAGAAGGCAGGCGTGCTTATCGATATATTTTTAGGACAAATTTAGGAAGCCCAAAAATTAATGCGTAAACGTAATGCCTCTCGTTCTAATAGAAGCAGAGGCCGAATTATGTATGCAAGACCGCCAGTAAACAAAACGCAGCTGAACTCTATAATCGGGTGAACATGCATCCAATAGATCATAATGAGGCGATGCCGACGCAATCCTGATCAACTGCTGCTAAGTGTACGCAGCATTCCTACTGCGCGTAATCACTTTGGGGTAATATTCTCAACATGCGGACTCGCAAGCTTTTCGTAAGTAAGCTTTTGGGTGAATATGACAACAAAATATTTCGGTGAATTCATCTCTTGTATATAAAGAATAGAAATTTGCACAAAAACTATTTGAGGGAAAATTAGGATGGCACCTTTGCTGACATTAAGACAGACGTTAATGCCATCCAGCCATATTTCTATGCCACCCATACAGAGCTGTGGAGTTTGGTACAACGCGTGTATATCTACCAATTCAGCAAAAAAATGCGATGTCATCGCCGTATACGTACACATGCACGTCCTTTTGTAAAGGTGGAGTACTCAGTAAAGCATTAGGCAGCAATGACGATAGGACTGATCCTTGGGGTAGACCCCTTGAGTGTTTATCGTTAATAAAGACAAACTGGTTTGAGAGCAGCAAACCTCTTTGCTGCTTCAAACTTCGTAAACCCACGCGAGAAAATGGCTTCGCAAAGTCGAATTCTGAAGCGTATCTATTAGGCTCAAATGCTCTACACTGTGAATGCTTTAGTCATAACCAAAGGGACGGAGACTGCATCGTTTTTATGACATCGAGTTAGTTGAATAACACTTTCAAGGTCGGCATGGGCACACCTAATTGCGCACTCATGGCTGAAGCCAATTTGACATGGCCTCAAAATCATGTTGTCTGCCAGGCAATTATCTATGCGTTCGTGTAAGAAACCTTAGATGAGTTTTCCTAGGCTAGATGTAAGAGGTATTGACCTAATGTTATCTAAAACGTAACCGGAACGTTGTTTTTTTTAATAATTGCTTTTGCAAGGCTCCATTCCGGAGGAGTCCACGAATTTTCATTAGAATGGTATACCATGGTAAGTAACGCGAGAGAGAGACGATATTTTAAATGAGGTTTTTAATATTGCCTTAGTAATGTCATCGGCACCGGGCACTGAATTGGACATCTGGCTGAGTAGACTGGTATGCTCCGATAACGCAACTTCTTCGAAGCCTTCTCCATGAGTCGGCATCATAGCGTGATAAAGCAAAATCGACTTAAAGCGACTTTCTTCACCTTTAGCAAAATCTTTCAGCAATTGTGCCAATTTGCAGGATATTAGAACCACAGAGCCGACGTTTCTTTGCGCCGGAATTACCTTTTTGTAACTCAGAAATTGAAAGAATGCTTCACTATTGGTTGTCTTTGAAAGAAAGTCGAAGTTCTTACGATCAAAGCTGTATTTCGCATTTCCAACTCTTCTTTTAAAGGTTTCTGCCGCGAACTTATATCTCCAATTGCTATGACAATGGTTATGAAGTAATTTTTGTAAAGCTACTTTTCTTTTCCTGTAGGCAAGTGAGCACTGTGTTCCAAGGGCTTGAAGGCCCACTTTACTGGGTTGCACTTCTTTAGACTTCTTTACGGAAGCTTGTAAAATAGAAAATAAGTTTATGGTCTTGTCTTCTTCATTACTCCTTTGCTGATTAGACAAATCCATTTGTAAGACGTTTTTAAATGTGCGGAAGTTAACGAAAGTATTTCAGTGCATAGTAATTTGAGTCAACGGGCATTGAAGGTAAAACATATAGAAAGATGGTCACTTCTTGTGCCTGAGTTTATAACAGACCATGTGGAGATAGAGAAATTAGAGCAAACGAAAGTAACATCTATCGCGCAAACTGACAACAAATAAATGTGAGTGTTCTCGCGTTAATCCATGATAAATTATTGCTAGCAGCCCGATCTCATAAACGTTTACTACTCTGTGATGTGTGGTGCGCGACATGGTGCGGTGATCGGGACGGTCAGGAGCAGACGACAAGGAGTGCACGCGCAGAGGCGGATTCCGTGCTGTAAGAAGGAAAACAACGACGCCGAAGAGCGTCCGGCACGAGAACGCGCGGCGCATGGAAAACAACAAAAAAGCAACCAATTAGAAAAGACCACGGGGCGTCAGGCAGCCAATCCGAGAATGCCTAATCGGCTAGAACACAAGAGAGAGAAGGAGATTCTTGATGATGGGAAGGAAAGGTTGGGGTAAAGTGCAGCGCAGTAACTGTCTCTCAGCAGAGGACACCTCAACCGCGCTGCACAGGGGGTGGGGAATGAAAGTAGGGGGAGAGAAAGAGCACCAGAAACAGCAGCACGCCGCGGAAATGTGACGGAGCTAAAGGCGGTCGGCGAGGCCGACAGCCTCGGCGAATGTCAGGAGCGCACGTAGACAAGAAAAAGCGTGGTGCGCTGGCAGAAAGAGAGGACACGCAAGGAGACGCGGGGAGACGCAAGGGAGACTCCCGGAGAGTCCCATGAAGCGACGGCAGGAGGAGGTCAACCACCGGAGCGGGCGTTGAAGACGGGCCGTCGGGTTCCGGACCAGAGCCACCAGGACTTCACCCGACCGGGGCCTCCTGCCAACCTGTTCCTGTGCGTCGCCCGTCTACCTGAGCGCGCCGCCAGCTCCTCAAGGCCGGTGAGCTTCTGCACCCGTGGGCAGCACGAGAACAGTCGGGCTACGGGCCCGAGTTTTACGCCAGCTACCCGGCCAGAACGCCGCCCCCGTCTGTCGTGCCGCCTGGTGCCCGAGGCCGGCGGTCGAGCTTCTGTGCCCGTGGGCAGGGCAAGAGCAGTCGAGCTACGCGCTCGAGGTCTACTCCCAGCTGCCCGGCCAGAACGCCGCCGCCATCTACTCCTGCCACCAAGCCGCCTGCTTTACCTTTCCGAGCCAGAGCTGGCCAGCTCCGGTCGCCCGGTCAACCAACTAAGACCACGACCTTTGGTGAGACCAGTGCCACTCCTTTCACCTGCTTGTCGCAGCGCCGCAGCTTTGAGACTGTTATGTATCCCTGCCGTCGTGGCAAGCCCGGACTCGCGCACCACTTAGCTCCATACTAGCCCCAAATGTGTGTCTTGATGTGTATTTGAGCGTTTCTTTTATGTTTGCCATTTTCTTCTATTTATTTTTAAGCCTTCTTTAGTTCCATTAAACGTTTGTGTGTGTGTTCGAAACGAACGGCTTTGTCCTGAATTGGGTTCTCGGAAGCTCCGACTAAGACAACCATCAGAACCTTTTGAGTACACGAACCTTTGCCCCATATTAGGGTCATTACATACTCCAATGAGTCTTAAAAGGCCACATGGTAGGATGGGACTTAAGCTCACCAGCAAAGATTATTTCTACAGGACGTAATTACTGAATCGAGAACGCTAGTATTCAAAATCCCTCCCGGGAAATAAACATGAACTAATGTCAGTTGGATGCGGCCTGGAAATTTATTGTCTAAATCTAGAATATCACTTCGTGAAAACATAAGGTTCTAAGCGATTTTAGACTGGTGCGCAATTTTTGAAGAAATAAATCTAGCTAAGCATCTACCACGAGGTGGACGTCTAAACAAACTGTACGTTAGTTTTTAGATAAAATGCCTTTTCTGCGCAAGCTTCTTCTAATGCAATAATATCAGGGGAGTGTTCGGTACAGAGGTAATACAGATCAATAGCATAGAAATAAATGGAACGGGAATTCCACTGTAATACGCTTAGCGTACCGATATTGAGCTAAGACAGCAGCAGTAACCACCTTGTCTAGGATGCTGCACTTCAGGAAATATTTTTTAATATTTTTTTCTTGCATTTTTTTGTCTACGTCTTATGTGTCATTGTTGATCCCTGCACTACAGGAGATGCACGGCGTTTAAGAGCACATCAGTATCAGTCAAGCTCCATCTGTGTTTTTGGCGAGCCGCAATCTAAAATCCTATCTGGTTCCTGTTCTGTCTCATAAGTAAAAGGTATTTCTTTGGGCCGAAGATGAGAAGGGCCTGTATTGGATGTTTTGGAACCATTCGCATCTTCAGGCATTGGAAGCTTAGAAGCCACGGTTGGGCGTGCAACCACCTGAAGAAGTTGAGTCATTTGTGTAGCAATCGTTTAGGCAGGTTATTCTGATAGGCTCACAAATAGCTCTTCCATTGCCTTCTTCGTTGCCCTCTCTACTGCCGAAACTATAACACCAGAAACGATGAGTCTGCTGCATAAGACAGACGATTTGCTGCGCACGTATAGCTGCGAGATCTCTCTGCAATAGTAACGCGGGCTTCACGTCTTGTAGAAGAATTGACATTTGGGCAAGTTGGTACTGGTTGAACATCTTCAAAGGGCAGCGCACGAGGAGAAAGACAGACAGCGGCAAACACACAAGCCAGCGCAGTCTTGTGTTTTCTACCCTCTGTCTTTGCCGTCTTGCGCTGCTACTTCAAGATGTTCACGTCTTCAGCGTCTCTTTTACTCAATTATCTCTAAAATGTGCTACTCCTGCGCTCATGCACAGCGGTTGGCAAATTCAGCTGAGTGAGAACCACTGCATAGTGAATGCAGAACCTTTGCAGGAAGTTTGCTGCACAGCCACTTCTGGATTAATGCTTTTCTTCCTGTGAATTCGAATCTCTCGCTTAGTGGTTTTCTCCACATTTACGACAGCGAGGAACCGCTTGACATCCTTTAAGGATATGTCCATAACACTAACACTTAATACTGTTGCGGTGCAACAGGTGCTTATGAAACATGGCACAACGGAAGACGAAGACGGGCATCTGGGCTTGGTACGAGCTGGTTACCATCTTGCTCTTTTGCTGTGATGCTGTTGTACACACGGTGCAAATAGTCTGGCTTGTTTGTGCCTTTCCACACGTAACATTTTGGTGGAGGTTTGCGATCCCGGTCCTCGCCACGGAGCTGCGCAGCAGTCGCTACATCAAGCTCACTGCCATGCCTCCCGGAAATGAGATCCCATCATCGTCGGCTGCGACTCGTCAAAGTGCCACAGTCTTGACGCCTGCCAACGCTCCCGACCCTGGTCCCTTTCCTGGCTTGTAGTGCACTGATGTCGAAGAGTGGATCACCCTGTGTGAGCACATCAGCACTATACAGGTGCGATTCAACGATCATGCTCACTGACGTCGTTTTTTCACCTGAACACACGCGAGAGTTGCCCCTCGCGCCTGGTACCGAGCCCACGAAGATGAATTTAAAAGCTGAAACATTTTCAAGGAATACTTTGTCAACTGTTCGACGACATCTTCAGGTACACGGTCGCAGCGAAAAAGCCCTTTCGACGTGCGCTCAGAGCCCCATGGAGCCCTACGTCTCATACATACAAGACGTCTGGACTCTGCGCCGCAACGCTGACGACAAGGTGTCTGAAACAAAGTGGCCCAGATCTGAAGGGGTATCACAGACGACGCCTTCAATTTGTTGGTGTTCACCAACGTTTCAGCTATTGATGCCATTATCAAAGAATATTGCCGCTTCGAACAAGTTAAGAGCCGTTGTATCACGCCTACATCGTGCGCCTGCCCAATGCTGCTACAACGTCGGCTTGGGAGAACCGTCGCCGCCAGCCCATCCCATGGGACAACGTAACTCGCGTCGTTCGACGCCAGCTCGCTGCCTCTTATTCACCATCCTACTCCGTAACGGCCAGCGATCCATCACCAGCCACCACTGCTGTGATCCATGCCATCGTCCGACAAAAATATGAAAACATGGGTTTCAACTTCCTGTGCTCGACGCGACGGCGAAGTCCGTTTCCAATATACAACAGTACCCATTCACGCAACTCTGCACCTGCTGCTCCTTACCTTTCTTGCCACGATCACACTGTCGTTGACGCCCTTGCTCCGAATCTTCGCTACGGCAGATCACCATCACTTCGACGTCGTCAGTCTCCTTCGTCCCAGCCCCGTCACTTCTCGTCACCGTCCATTCTCCCCCCACCCGGCCGGAAGACTAGGAACTGCAGCAGCTGAAGCTGACGCTGCGATGTTGACCATGCCCTAAACTCCTTTGCTTCCTTTGCCCACGAACCAGAACCTTCTTAGGTCAACGTAGAAAGCACTACTGTCACTGCGCTGATCGACACAGGTACGCACTTCCTCATTATTTATTTATTTATTTATTTATTTATTTATTTATTTATTTATTTATTTATTTATTTATTCACAATACCTTACAGGCCCATTGAAGGGCATTGAGTAAGGGGGGAAACAGTAATTGCATGACATGACAAAAATAGAAAAGTGCATCATGGTTATAGAAAATTAACACGCAACGAATTCAGCTTATCACGGAATGATTCACTACTGGAGATGGACGCAATGTGATCCGAGAGATTGTTGCAAGGTGCAATAGCTCTTGGTAGTGGTGATGAGTTAAATTCCTGCATTTTACCATGAATGCGAATGAAACAAAGTGCGTTGTAAGTGCGACGGGATGTGTGCACAGGAGCATGAAGTGGCAAACAGTGAAATTTATTACAATAAATGTACCTGTGAAACAGACATAAATGACTAAGGACGCGGTGATATTCTAACGACTGAAACGCAATGTTTTGTTTCATTCGGGTAACGATCGAATGATCGTCGTAGTTGCCAGAGATGAATCGGGTTGCCCTATTCTGAACGGCTTCCAACATACGGATTAGATAATCTCGATATAGTGGCCAGGTGGATGAAGCGTGTTCTAGTTGTGGGCGAACATAAGTAAGATATGCAAACCTTCGTACATTAGAAGGCGCGTTACGCAAGTTTCTACACAGGTAGCCGAGACATTCAGAAGCTTAGGATCAGACAGTTGCTACATGCGTTGTCCAGGATAAGTGCGATGAAAGATGAACGCCGGAATATTTGTCATGATCATCGTCATCATCATTATCATCATCATTAGCCTGGTTACGCCCACTGCAGGGCAAAGGCCTCTCCCATGCTTCTCCAACGATCCCGGTCATGTACTAATTGTGGCCATGTTGTCCCTGCAAACATCATCTCATCTGCCCACCTCACTTTTTGCCGTCCCCTGCTACGCTTCCCTTCCCTTGGAATCCTGTTCGTAACCCTTAATGACCATCGGTTATCTCCCCTCCTCATTACATATCTTGCCCATGCCCATTTATTTTTCTTGATTTCAACTAGGATGTCATTAACTCGCGTTTGTTCCCTCACCCAATCTGCTCTTTTCTTATCCCTTAACGTTCCACCCGTCATTCTTCATTCCATAGCTCGTTGCGTCGTCCTGAATTTAAGTAGAACCCTCTTAGTTAGCCTCCAGGTTTCTGCCCCGTACGTGAGTACTACTAAGACGCTGCTGTTATACACTTTTCTCTTGGGGGATAATGGCAACCTGCTGTTCATGATCTGAGAATACCTGCCAAAAGCACCCCAGCCCATTCTTATTCTTCTGATTATTTCAGTCTCATGATCCGGATCCGCGGTCACTACCTGTCCTAAGTAGATGTATTCGTTTACCACTTCCAGTGCCTCGCTACCTATCGTAAACTGCTGTTCTCTTCCGAGACTGTTAATCATTACTTTAGTTTTCTGCAGATTAATTTTTAGACCCACCCTTCTGCTTTGCCTCTCCAGGTCAGTAAGCATGCATTGCAATTGGTCCCCCGAGTTAGTAAGCAAGGCAATATTATCAGTTAATCGCAAGTTACTAAGGTATTCTCCATTAACTTTTATCCCCAATTCTTCCCAATCCAGGTCTATGAATACCTCCTGTAAACACGCTGTGAATAGCATTGGAGAGATCGTATCTCCCTGCCTGACGCCTTTCTTTATTGGGATTTTGTTGCTTTCTTTATGGAGGACTACGGTGGCTGTGGAGCCGCTATAGATATCTTTCAGTATTTTTACATGCGGCTCGTCTACACCCTGATTCCGTAATGCCTCCATGACTGCTGAGGTTTCGACTGAATCAAACGCTTTCTCGTAATCAATGAAAGCTACCGTATTTACTCGATTCTAAGCACCCCCTTTTTTTCACGATCGCGATGCCCAAAGTGAGGGAAGGTGCTTACATTCGGAAAATCTAGAATGAACCCCCCCCCCCCCGCCTTCTTTTCACTGCGACATCACGACGAGACGGGTGCGATAATAACATTTTATTTTGCAAACATTCAAAAGAAAAGTCGGTGGACACAGGGAACCCACCGCTTGTGTCGGATGCTCAGTTGCGATCACTGCCACTCGAGTTCGTCGCACCGCTTGAACCGCCGCTCTCGGTATCCCACAGCAGGTCGTCTTCCGTTCCGTCGAAGTGGTGTGTGATCGAGCAGTCCTTAAATGATTTGACCACAGCGTCCACTTGGACCCGCTTCCAGGCGTCCGAAATCCACTTTGCGATGGTTGATGGGGACGCTTTCTGTAGTTTTCGCCATACATCCGCACAGTCCGGCTGTACGCGTACTCGCGCCGCGGACGCCGTTCCACCTCGGCACTCCGACGGCTCCGGCTCGATGACAGTGTGAGCAAGCGCCCTTGGCGGCTTTCGCTACGCGCGCTTCCTATCAAATAGGGGGGTGCTTAGATTCGCATGCAACCTTTTTCCCCAATCTTTTCGCGAAAATAGAGGCGGGGGGGGGGGGGGATGCTTAGAATCAGGGGGTGCTTAGAATCGCGAAAATACGGTATATATAAGGGTTGGGTATATTCCGAACATTTCTCTATCACCTGATTGATAGTGTGAATACGGTCTATTGTTGAGTAGTCTTGAGTAGACAAAAGTTGAGTTGAGTTGAGTTGAGTCTTGAGTTGAGTAGACAGAAGTCTAAGGTGCTCGTGATTCTATTTGCGATTGCCTTAGTAAATACTTTGTAGGCAACGCACAGTAAGCTGATCGGTCCATAATTTGTCAAGTCCTTGGCGTCTCCTTTCTCATGGATTAAGATTATGTTAGCATTCTTCCAAGATTCTGGTACGCCCAAAGTCATCAGGCATTGCGCATAGAGGGTGTCCAGTTTTTCTAAAACAATCTGCCCACCATCCTTCAACAAATCTGCTGTTACATGATCGTTCCCAACTGCCTTCCTCCTTTGCATAGCTCCCAAGGCTTTCTTTACTTCTTCCGGCGTTACTTGTGGTATTTCGAATTCTCTAGACTATTCTCTCTTCCATTATCGTCGTGGGTGCCACTAGTACTGCACAAATCTCTATAGAATTCCTCAGCTACTTGAACTATCTCATCCATATTAGTAATGATATTGCCGGCTTTATCTCTTAACGCATACATCTGATTCTTGCTTATTCCTAGTTTCTTCTTCACTGCTTTTAGGCTTCCTCCGTTCCTGAGAGCATGTTCAATTCAATCCATATTATACTTCCTTATGTCAGCTGTCTTACGCTTGTTGATTAACATCGAAAGTTCTGCCAGTTCTATTCTAGCTGTAGGGTTAGAGGCTTTCATACATTGGCGTTTCTTGATCAAATCTTTCGTCTCCTGCGTTAGCTTACTGGCATGGAGATATTTGTACGATGGGTCAGTCGAAACTACGGTAATATTAATCAAATAGTGCGACACTAAGTTAGTGCGCTTTCGACTAAACGAGATTGACTTGCATTTGGAAGGTTAAGGGCCTTCTGCCAAGTTTCGCACCATCTATAGGTTAGTTCAAGGACATTTTGGAGAGCAAGATGGTCATCGAAACATTTAATATTGCGGTAGGTGACGCAGTCATCAGCGAACAACCCAACTGAGGATGAAAGGTTAGCAGGCAAGTCGTTGATGTATATTAAGAAGATTAATGGACCTAGCACGCTGCCTTGGGGGACGCCGGACGAGACGTCGCAAAGGTTAGACGAAATGTTGTTCACCACTGTAAATTGCTTACGCGAAAACAAGAAGTTACGTAGCCAATTGAGTGTTAATGAATCAATACAGAGGGCAGAAAATTTGTAAATTAAATGGCAATGAGGTACACTATTGAGTACCTTAGCGAAATCAAGAAAGAGGCAATCTGTTTCATTGTTAGAGTTCATGTTAAAGTGAAGGTCAGTCGTGAATTCAAATAACTGTCACATGAGTAGCCTCTTCTGAAGCCATGTTGAATACAAAAAAAAGTTGTTTGATTCAAGGTGACCGTAGATATGAGAAGCTAGAATATGTTCAAGTATTTTGCAGCATATGCATGTTAGTGAAGTGGGTCGATAATAACAGGGCGAGTGCTTGTTACCGCATTTAAATAGGGAAACTACCTTAGCAATCTTCTAATCCTTAGGCTGCTCACCTGGTGATACAGACTGGTTAAAGAGGAGGCACAGAAATCGACTGGAAATATCCTTAGTATTCTTCAGTATTTTAGAGTTGATGTGACCAATGCCAAATGAAGTAGAAACTTTAAGATTCGTGATGAGGTTCGCCATACTTTCGTCAGGGATGGTGATTGGAACCATGAAAAAGAAGGGTTGTTCAGAAAAAAATCGCACAATGGAACAATCTTCTTGTGTAAAAATAGACGCGAAATATGGATTTAAAGCAACCGCAGAATCTACATCAGAAATCGGAAATTGATTTGATTCGTGTATTGTAATGTGATTAGTAGACTTATTATACGGATAAGGAAATATTATCTGCCGAAATGTTTTACATTATTTCTAATAAGTGAGAACAAGTCCTGCGAATAATATTTCTTCTTATCTGTGCGTATTGCTTCAAAGTAAACTTGTAAGCAATCCTTGAACTTATCCCAGTAGGAGGCAGTATTCTTACGTTTCGCAGTATTGTAGAAACGTTCCTTTTTATTTCGTAATGCTAGAAGTTATTGAGTCAACCAAAGGTTAGTTTTATCGCTGGATATAGAGATTAGCGGCACTTACTTGTCAGCTAATTCTAATATTTTTCGCTGAAGAAGAACCCAATTCTCATTCACGGCCGGGAGGCAAATGACGGCAGAACGGTTTCGTTATCAAGACCTTCTAGTTCGGTGTTTAATCTATCGCAATTACAGCGGTTCTAATGCCGAATTAATTTAGTCGTTGAACCTTTACAAGTTAAAGGTAGAATAATTTGGAATAATTTGCAATTAAGCAGATCGTGGTCACTAAATCCTTCTATGTAAGAAATCGGACCAGTAGTCTCTGATGCAGTCGTTAAAACAAGGCCCAATATGTTATTACCGCGGATGAATTGTTTAACCACTTGTGTTAGGTTGTAGTAAAGAGCTAAATCGAGAAAAACTGATGAGGCGCAATATGTGGCAGACATGGCAAACCAATCAATGAGTGGGTAATTGAAGTCACCAAAAAGGTATGGTACGTCAGCTGAATAGAGTTGTGTAGCTCGCTCTATGTTATCACGTAGTTCCCTAGAAAAAGAAGAATCCACGTCCGGTGTGCGATAACATGATCCTAAAACGTATTTTAGTGCAAGATGCAACGCATGCAGCCCAAGCTATTTTTATAGTAGGGTTAGTATGAAGGGGAAATGATAGGATTGCCTTTTTCACAGCTAATAAAACGCCGCCTCCGCTTTTGCCAACAAGGTCACACCTGTATATGTTATAGTTGTCCTTATCTGTGAAAAGTTCTTCATTAGTTACGTCATGATAGAGACAAGTCTCCATGAGTATTAAAATGTCAGCATCAGTGTTATCTAAATAAGAACACAACTCATACTTCTTGGGAAGTAGACTGAATGTTAGTTAGAGACACAAATAAGGATGGCGAGTTTAAATGACCCCGCTTACACATGCGCGTGTTAGCCTCACGCTATCTCGTAGACAGCACAAGTGCGTTGTTAGAATTATCAAAAACATAGGTATTAGTATCAATACGAAGCTTAACTACGGATAGCTTGAAGGGTTTGTTTTGGCCCTTTGCGTATTTCAGGCGTTTTCGGTGCGCTTGTCGCGTTTTCACAGAAAAATCTTCGCGTATGCAAAGAGCGGATCCCCTAAGCTTAAGTGCATTTGACCAAATCTGTGCTTTGTCCTTGAAAAGTTAAACTTGGCAATTCCAGGCCTTTGTTTATCCTTGATAAATCTGCCCAGCCTGTGGGATCCCTCTCAATGTGAACTTGTTACAGAAATACCTAGGTTATCGGAAGAAAATTTCACTACATTTTCTTCTGAAACTGCCCAATTCTCATTGGGGTCATCATCTAGGCCAATAACAGAGAAGGTTACACGGACGCAGCGCATTTTCCGCATCATCGCACCTATTCGTAATTTTCGACAGACGGTTCGTCCCATCACGTAAAACGTCAGCCGAACCAAAAGGTGCGATCACAGACAGGGAAGCATTGATTTCTTCCAGGGAATTCACCTTGGTACTTAAACTTTTAATTTCTTTGTCAGTCGCTTTCAATTTGTCAGACATGACACGAAGGTCGTCAGAAGCCGCACCAGCCCCGTATGCAAGGCGTGCAACGTTGTCTTTTTCAAGCATTCTTACTTTGCACTTATGCTGTTTAAATTCGATCTTGGCGGTAGCATGTTTAGAAAGTAAAGCTTCCTGACTTGCCTTGAGGTCACGTATTTCATTATGGGCAAGCGAAAATGCGTCGGCCTCCGACTTATCTATAGGGCCAGGACTTGACTGCACATCACCCGTTAGCATTATTAAAAGTTCACACATGCTACTACACACATACACACAACACAAGAGCTGCTTCAATAAACACCTAAGCTCTGGCTGGCACGACACCGCAAGGAAGCAACGGTTGCTACTTCTCATACAAGAAGCATTGTTCAAGTAACCAACCTGAAAGAGCAAAAGCCGTAAGCGTGGCATCTTTCCCGCTGTGTAGAACCCAAACTGGCTAGTCGCACACTGACGCTTATAACCTGTACTGCGCAGACCATCCATCATGACGGGAGAGGTATGTGGCCAGATAAGAATGCCATTTCCATCCAAGGCTGGAATACCAAGCGGCGATGGTTGCAAGTCCGAAGGCCGGGAATCGGGTGCAAGCCAAGATGAGTCGAGTACTCCGGTGTGGCAGCACAGGAAAAGTCGGTCAACCAGGAGGCGTTTCCGTTATGCCAGCAGGCGAAACAATTCACTGCGCGAGGATTGGGCGTCGAACACAATGATTGCGTACTGGAACAAGTCGTAGGAACTGAAGCAAGCCAGAAGGAGCCCAGCAGCCCGCAGCACACAGCCCACGCAACAGTGAACGAAAAGGGCAAAGGCCGTAAGCGTGGCATCCTTCTCGCGGTGTCAAACCCCATTATGAGAGATGCCCTCCGACAATGAATTTGAAAGCTCCTGACTCCTGCACCAACACGAGTCGTCCGCGTTGCCAGTGGTGGTACTGTTCCTGTCATTGGTATATGTTGTTTGATCCGCACCGATGGCACCGGCTGTTGGAATCTCAGCGCTGCCACCAGCTGTTGGAACCTCAGTGCTGACGCCCGTTATTGCAACCGGACCGTTGGCGCCCGTTGTTGCAAATGGGTCGCAAGCCCCAAGGGTAGCGTTGGCCTGGCGGCCTGGGGCACACTGGAAGCATCCGAAGGTCCCAGCAAAGCATGAGGCGACTGCTAACAGAACAACTTGTTTATTCTAGCATCGCAAAGAGCGGGCGGTCAGGTCGACCGAAGTAGAGAGACGGGAGGGCACGTTATTCAACAGAAGAAATCGGAGCCTCTCTCCTGGCGTCCGGGGGCAGCTGCTCTTATACTCTTGGCGTCGCGGGCAAGAAGGAAGGTCACGGGACGACACCACGTGACAGCGGCGACGGACCGACTGAGAGACACGTTGGGACAAGGAGGTGACGCATCAGCCGGGCCGGCGCCGGTCAGACCTCCTCGCTTCACACTGGGGGAGCTCCTCTCCCCGGCCGCCGCGCTTTGACAAGCGTGGGCACACACACACACACGCACACACAAAGACACGTGGCACTAAACATGCCGGGACGCGCTCGGCGGGGATGCGTCGCGGCCGCTCCGAACGGGCCAAAATGTCCGACGCTTTAAACGAAGCCCCGACGTCCGTTGCATCCGCGCCGGCCATATCGCGCGTCGTAGGCGAAACGTAACAGACCGCCCCGCCGGGGGAGGGAGATCCCGATGGTCAGGGGACTGCATCCGCTGTCCGGAGGGATGTCGCTCGATGATGCTCATAACCGAAGTCGGTCGTCCCTCGGCGTTTCTTGAGCGCAGCGCACCGAGAAGGCCGCGTTCTCACGTTCAGGTTCACACAGGACACTGCAAAGTGACTTCAGGAGAGTTGCCATTTTTGTTCTCTTTCCCAGCAAGCGTTAGAACTGCGCCGAAACTCAGCCGCTCAGTCAGCAAGCACGGCACAACCCTCACTAAGCCATGCCAGGCTCTTTCCCCTTTTATACTACTGCCTAGTTCCTGACAGTAGTCTATAGCAGCAGTCAGAACGCGTCCACAAATCGGAAAATTGCACTAGAACGCACATCATCACTTTGAAACACTACACAAAAGCAATATGTTAAAAATCCTGCCTCAGGAAGAAAAACATCAATAACAAACAATTTTGAGGCTGATTCCCACGTTAGGGGCTTCGACTTAAGCCATCGGCGTTACCGTTGAGACTCCCCTTTTTGTAACGCACCTCAAAGGAATACTGTTGCAAAGCGAGGCTCCAGCGCAGGAGGCGGCCATTTGTGAAAGAGATAGTCTGCAGCCATTGGAGAGGGCAGTGATCCGTTTCGAAGCATGCGAAGCGGAGATCGCAGCGAGCGACCGTACACGAGCTCAGCTGGCGAAAACCCCGTAGCCGCATGCGGCGCGCTCCTCAATGCAAACATCACCCTAGGCAGAAACAGCTCCCAGTAAGTTGGTTGTTCAAACCACAAGGCTCTCAACACGCGCTTCATGACGGAGTGGAGCTTTTCTACGGGATGCGACTGTGGGTGGTACACTGAGCTGTGTAACAGCTTTACCCCGCACCTTTCGAGAAAGGCTGTCGTCAAAGCGCTAGTAAACACTGTGCCCTGATCTGATTGGATTTCCGCAGGAAAACCAACTCGCGCAAATATGGACAGTAGTGCATTGACTATCTCAACTGAGCTGAGTTCTTTAAGCGGCACTGCTTCAGGGAACTTTGTCGCTGGGCAGATCACAGTCAAAATGTGTCTGTACCCCGTAGCTGTTACCGGCAGAGGTCCCACTGTATCAATAACGAGCCGTCTAAAAGGCTCCGTAATGATAGGTACCAACTTCAACGGCGCCCTCGATTTGTCCCCTGGTTTGCCCACCCGCTGACAGGTGTCGCATGTCTTCACAAAGTGGTCTGCGTCCCGAAAACACCCTGGCCAATAGTACTCTTGCAAGAGACGGTCCTTAGTTTTCTTAACTCCTAGGTGTCCGGACCACGAACCCCCATGCGACAAGCGCAACAGATCCTGACGATAGCACTGAGGCACGATCAGCTGATCGAACTCCACTCCCCTGCGGTCTACATACTTCCGGTACAGGACCCCACCTCTTTCCACAAAGCGAGCATTTTTCTTGGCGATACCTTCTTTGACAATGCAGCGTATGTTTTCTAGGCTGCCATCCTTCTTTTGCTCGGCTATCAAAGCCGACCGGCTGACTTTTAGCAACCTATTAAGTCCGTCTGACGTAGGCGCTATGAGCAAATCAGCAGATAGCTCTTCTAGCTTTCCCGCATCGGGCATTTCCTCTCCAGTATCTGGTGCCTTTAACGCTACAGGCTCAATTTTATTCAGTTCGGGCATGCTCTGAATATCAGCTTGCTGCGCCTCTGACCCTTTCTCATCGTTCGACAACGTCGGCCCCGCAACTACCGCCTTTGCAGCGAGCTCCCGAACCTTCGATCTGGTTAAGGCCTGAACGCTAGCCTCACCAAACAAAAGCCCCTTCTCGCGCAGGAGGTGATCGGGCCTGTTCGAAAATAGGTACGGGTACTGGGGGGGCAGCATAGATGACACTGCCGCCTCCGTCTCAAGTGCTCTGAAAGGTCCTTCAATAAGCACTTTTGCTACGGGCAGACACACGCTATGAGCTTCCACGGCTTGCTTGATCCATGCGCACTCGCCCGTGAACATATCGGGTTCTACGTATACGAGGGGTGAACTACATCCATCATAGCTGCGGAATCGCGAAGCACTCGGCACTCCTTCCCGTTCACGAGGAGGTCTCGCATGTAAGGCTCGAGAAGCTTCATGTTCTCGTCAGTGCTGCATAATGACAAAAACACTACTTTTGTTTTTGTTTCCGGACACTGCGCCGAAAAGTGACCCGGCTTCTGGCACGTAAAACACACGCGCGCTTGCCTCGCCTCGAACCGCTTTCTGCGTTCGGCTTCGGCTGCCGCCGTCTCCTTACGTTCGGTCGGAGTGCTTTCACTCGCGTCCGCACTACGTGTGTCCCCCTTTGCTCTCATGGGCGTGAACTTCGGCCTCTGAAACTTGGAGCCAAATTCACCCTTTTGACCGTCCTTAGCTCCGCGAGCCCGACGCGTCACAAACTCTTCGGCTAGCTCAGCGGCTCTAGCCACCGGACTAACATCTGGCCTATCCAAGACCCAGTAGCGCACGTTCTCAGGTAACCGACTATAAAACTGTTCTAGCCCGAAACACTGCAGAACTTTCTCGTGGTCACCAAACGCTTTCTCTTCTTTGAGCCACTCCTGCATGTTTGACATAAGCCTGTAGGCAAACTCTGTATACGACTCACTTTTGCCTTTCTCATTTTCTCGAAACTTCCAACGGAACGCCTCCGCTGACAGCCTGTACTTTTTTAGCAGACTCGATTTCACTTTGTCGAAATCCTCTGCCTCCTCTCTCTCCAAGCGAGCGACTACGTCGGCCGCCTCGCCGGGTAACAAAGTGAGCAAGCGCTGTGGCCACGTTTCCCGAGAGAACCCCTGCTTCTCGCACGTTCGCTCAAAGTTAACCAGGAACAAACCAATGTCCTCTCCAAGCTTAAACGGCCGCATTAGGTCAGTCATTTTGAACAATACCCGTTCTCCTGCACCGTGTGCCTGACTTCCATTACGAGCGCGTTCCATCTCTAACTCGAGACGCTTCATTTCCAAAGCGTGTTGACGGTCACGCTCTTCTTTTTTCTCTTGTTGCTCTCGCTCTTTTTCTTTCTCTTGTTGCTCTCGCTCTTTCTCTTGTTGGTCTCGCTCTTTCTGTTTTTTAAGTTCGCGCTCCTGTCTTTTTGCCCTTTCCTCAATGGTCTCAAGGCATTCCGACAGCTCGTCATCCTCAGCTCCTAACTCAAGAATAGCCCTTAGCAGTTCTGGTTTTCTGAGTTTGTCTGAGACATCCAGACCCAACTCTCTTGCAAGCTCCAACAATTTCGGTTTGCGCAACGACTTCAAATCCATGGCTGCCCTGAATGCTGCTTTCTCTACTGCCTACTATTGTCTTGCCGCAACTAACCCGGCAGCAACGACAACCACAATTACCAGCTCTGTTTCTGACACTAACAAAAGCCTGGCAAAACTCAGAAGAAGAAAGTCCCGCACTCACCAAACCTCGCAGCCAAGAATTCAGCGCAGTCGTTCCGCTGCAGGCAACCAGTCATCACACAGGGCTCGTTGCACTGCTCCCGGATAGTCGTTGGGCTGCTCAGCATACAGTCAACCGCATATCTTCGCTGCTGGCCTCCGTTGTCGCGATCTCACCGCTGCCACCAGATATTTGATCCGCACCGATGGCACCGGCTGTTGGAATCTCAGCGCTGCCACCAGCTGTTGGAACCTCAGTGCTGACGCCCGTTATTGCAACCGGACCGTTGGCGCCCGTTGTTGCAAATGGGTCGCAAGCCCCAAGGGTAGCGTTGGCCTGGCGGCCTGGGGCACACTGGAACATCCGAAGGTCCCAGCAAAGCATGAGGCGACTGCTAACAGAACAACTTGTTTATTCTAGCATCGCAAAGAGCGGGCGGTCAGGTCGACCGAAGTAGAGAGACGGGAGGGCACGTTATTCAACAGAAGAAATCGGAGCCTCTCTCCTGGCGTCCGGGGGCAGCTGCTCTTATACTCTTGGCGTCGCGGGTAAGAAGGAAGGTCACGGGACGACACCACGTGACAGCGGCGACGGACCGACTGAGAGACACGTTGGGACAAGGAGGTGACGCATCAGCCGGGCCGGCGCCGGTCAGACCTCCTCGCTTCACACTGGGGGAGCTCCTCTCCCCGGCCGCCGCGCTTTGACAAGCGTGGGCACACACACACACACGCACACACAAAGACACGTGGCACTAAACATGCCGGGACGCGCTCGGCGGGGATGCGTCGCGGCCGCTCCGAACGGGCCAAAATGTCCGACGCTTTAAACGAAGCCCCGACGTCCGTTGCATCCGCGCCGGCCATATCGCGCGTCGTAGGCGAAACGTAACAATGTAAAGCACCCGTAAGCATCACCGACTGCCACATTGCTGTCCTTTTTGACGTGATGGCCCATTGCCCACACGACCTCATTCTCGGCATCGATTTTCTTTGATCGCATTCAGCTCTTATGACTGCTTCGCCAGCATCCTCTACCTAGAATTGCCTATTCTTTCGGGTACTTATAGAAACCCCAGCTGCTTAAGTCCCACCAACTTCGTTCGACTGCCACCCTAATCGCTATCATATATCGAACTGTCGTCTTCCCCGCTCATTCCCTGATGAAAAGTATCTCATCACTCCGTTTCCCGACTTCCCTCTGCAGTATAACGTCACCGTACCTCACATGGTTTTGACTATTACAGCCAACCGGACTTGCATCCCTGTCACCAGCTTTGGTCGAACCAAGTAAATTGTACGTCAAGGAATTAGTATCGGCTAACGCTTCACCTGAGCCTACCAGGTTTTCAAGGTCTTCTTCATGTAGTGATGCCAAGATTCACATAATGATCGTGACGGACCTTTTATTAACATGAGCCGAAGACCTCTACCGTGTTTTGTCTTTCTACAGGGACGTTTTCGACTTTGACAATCGCCTCTTAGGCCAGACGCTTGCTGCCAAGCGTCGTAATGATGCTCACGGTGCTGCTCCTATTCAATGTCGTCCATATAGAATATCGCTATCGGAACGCCAGGAAATTCAAACTGAGGTTAACAAGACGCACGATGACATCATTGAGCCTTCTTCGAGTCCGTAGGTGTCACCCGCAGTATCGGTTAAAAGAAAGGATGGTTTATGGCGCTTCTGTGTGGCATACCGCCATCTGAACAAAGTGACTAAGAATGACGTGTACCTGGTGCCGTAAATCGACAACGCTCGGTCTCTACGGTGCCAGTTCTCCAGTTCTCTTCTAATGACCTTCGACCTTGATACTGGCAAATCGCCGTCAACAGTATCGACAGAGAAAAGACCTCATTTATAGCACCCATGGTCGTTTCGAGTTAAAATGATACCTTTTGCATTATGTAACGCGCTGGCCACTTTTGGGCGTATGATGGACTCCTTGCTGGCTGCTTCAGGTTTTCAAATAGTCCCCTTCCCTGTGCTACCTTGAAGATGTTGCTGTATCTTCTCCAACATTCAACACTCACGTTTAACGTCTCTCTGCCATACTTGACGGTTTTCGTGAGGCCAGGCTGCAACTCAACTCATGGAAACACTGAAGGGCGCGAGTAAATAGTGATTTAACCCGGTAAGTGATTGGCCAAAATATGACCTCTGTCGGACTAGTTGTTCAAGCGAGAGTAGTGATGTCGCTGTGGGGATCTTCTTGCTCTCAGAAACCCAAGCAACGAAATACGGACGACGTGACTCCGGCATTTCTAAAATTTCTGAAGGGCTAGGGCTCAAGTCGACTCCATTAACTAGTCCATTAACAAAAGCTAAGTGAGCAGCAAGGACGCAGCTCACCGGATATGAGGTAAATGCTCTCGATTTCAGCAGGTCAGTGATACTGGCCTGGTCTTGCGAACAGCAAAGAATGCCCCCGCTAACAAACTGGGGTACTTCGTTAATGAATTGATAGTGAGGTGTCGCCTTATGAAGCTCTTCCTGGATGAATTTGGGGTTTTTCATTCGAATGGACTCTCTATTGGTAAGTACCAGGCCCACAGGAACGTTGGTCAGGCCGCTGCACAAGAGTTGAATTGGATAAGCATTAGGTGCAAGACACGCCGATTAGGCAGTGTTTTCCTGGCTGGGAGAAGAAACATAGATCATTTTGGTGTGCCTATAACTCAATCACCACCCGATATCAAATGAAATCAACTTCATTTTTCCGTATAGAAATGGGGGAAGGCATGAATAAAAAGTGAAAACTAATTGACTTGACGAAGGTTCAGGCCCCCGTATTGCGTACATACCATACCTCGGTACCTAAGGCCCCCGTTCAGTCCTCCGTACCTGCCATACCCCTGAGAGAATTCACCAAGAAACCAGGAACGGGCATCTCCAGTGAAATGATGTAGGTCGACGAGAAGTCTGATGAATGCAGCCAAGCAAAACATACCTGGGGCCAAACCGAACCACACCGAATGTAGGAGCAGCAGATAGTCGAAGACGCGGCCCTTCGAACAGCTGAGGTGCTCCTTGGGAATTTACGGCTGACCGGTCGCCGAGAATGCGCGCCAGATCAAAAGCATCTTCTTCGTCACGCTCCCCTAGAGGAATAGTACGATGACAATGTTCTGCCAACCTGGTTTAAGCATCAGTTATATTATGCACTGATGTTCTCTAAGCAACACTATTGCATAGCAGTTTGGGGTGTTTCAAACATGGGTAACTTATGCAGGCTGCGCGTTCTACAGAAGAAGGCGATACGGTTTATTGGAAATTTTTCTACTTACGAGCACACATTACCTTTTTTCCAAAAGTTTGGTCGTCTATTCATTCTGACTATATTTCTCCAAAATCTTGTAAGCCTTATATACGATGGTAATAAATTAAATGGGCAGCATTTCTCCCGTCTTTTCGCCGTCCAGATTTTGTGTATGCCTTAAGAGATGCAGAATACGTTAGAAATATGTTTAGTACAACTTACGAGTGTCAAAGGGTTAATCACAAGGCTTCTGAGCTGTTAAATACCTGCCCGTAATAAGCCGACGGTGGATTAAAATCGGTTTTGGATTAACTCGATTTTTGGATAAAAAACCGGTTTCACCTTCTTTCCTGAAGAGTGAAGTGAGAAATAACTGAAAGCCCATTGAAAACTTAATTATTATATGTTTGTTACATTCCTCCTTCAGTGTATTTTTTATTTTTTATTTTTATTACTCTTAGGACATATTTCCTGTACACTTCCAATTTCTTGTATCCTCCTTTCGATGCATGTTACACTACCCGTATAGTATGTATTGTATGACTCAGATTATTGTAACTACAGACACTTCCAATGTTAATCTCTACTCAAAGTTCGTATTTTGCTCTTTGCTGATTTTTATATGTACTACACCCTTGTATTCCGGACCGGAGATCACCATAGAGCTTTACACTGTGGGACTTCCTCTTGCATATTCCATTATCAATTACTTACTAACCTAAGTAAAATGAAGCTGAAAACAAAATGAAATATTTCCAGATACCTACGGCTCACTTGTTCACAATGGCTGGATCCACTGTGATCTAGAGAACCAGTGTGGCCAATGAGTCGAAAACGTCAATTTCTGTTTTACTAACATCCGTTACCTGTTTCGTTCATGCCTGATTTTGCATGACCCGACGGCATTTCGTGCAACTCTTGACTACACAGTCCTATTAAGTTTTGGCGCAC
The DNA here is from genome assembly GCF_038994185.2 of Dermacentor albipictus. Classification (NCBI taxonomy): domain Eukaryota; kingdom Metazoa; phylum Arthropoda; class Arachnida; order Ixodida; family Ixodidae; genus Dermacentor; species Dermacentor albipictus. Next base: position 29,934,626 of record NC_091824.1, read on the forward strand.
TCTACCAGCCCATATCTAACAAGCTAGAGCTCGTTAACTGTTTCGCTAGACCACTTAAGGCTCATTCACACCGGCGATTGGCAGTGGTCGCGCGACCAAGTTGGTCGCAAAGCAACCAGTCGCTTTTCTAGAAAAGCGACCATTTCGGGCCAGTTGCTCTCTTCGCGATTTTTCAGTCGCGCGACCATGGTCGCAAAACTGATAAACCAATCAGCGGCGCACCGGAAGTGATCTTTCGTATGTCTACATCCTCCTCCCACGTCGCGGCAAATTCCGCGTACATTCCGAGAGTTCTCGCTGAGAACAATAATCTACGGGATTGTGACTTGCGGGTCGCGCTCAGCCGGGCTTGCCGGTGTGAACATCAGTCGCCTTTGGTCGCTTTTTGATCGCGAGTCGCAAATGGTCGCGCGACCTCCTCAAGTCGCCGGTGGGAATGAGCCCTTAGCGACAACTATTGTCCTAGAATTCTCAGGGCCTATTCCTCATTTTTCCCTACGTGCAGCGTGGTAACAGTGAAGGCACACATCAACAAATGGGGCGAGGAACTGGCGCTGCTTTGCATATACTAAAGGAAAACGAATAAACAGGCACCAACCAACCTGTTTTATTGTCCTCAATTCGTAATTTTTGTTACACTGAAATAAACGCAGGATAAAAGAACATTAAAAAGAACAACAATTAGCTTCTTGGCAGATCTTGAGTACTTCTCGAAATTGGTGCAAGATACAGGAATTCTAGGAAAAGTTCATGCTTGAGTACTGTTTGATATCAGCCGGTCAATTAGAACATGCTACTAAGGTATTTGCTATGAGAGGTGTTTAGTGAAGTATTGTTCCTAAGTGTTCTTCTTGCACGTTTTCCCTAAAATATTGCTTTCCGTGGCTGCTATGATTCTCGGGCTGTGAAAACAGTCATTGCGTCTCATAGCTCCCTTAAAATATGTAATCGTAATCTGTAGTAGTAACCACAGAAAAATGACTTTGTAGTGGATAGCGTATCAACCTGACAAGCACTATGTTTCCTTGCTATTTTCTTTTGGAATAAATCACGCTCGCTTTTCTGGCTGTTTAGAGGGTTTGGGCAAGCGTTGCAGAGGCCAAGCCAAGCTCCATCCGTTTACTACCTCGTTTGCATGCGCACCTGCGGAGGTCGAATGCGCCGAGGGATGCAGACAGCGCGATCGAGACGAGAACAATAAAAAGACGCCATTTTCCGTTTCGCCACGACCACCGCCGCAGCAGATTCAACCATCGCGGTCGGCCGGAAGAAAACATAGACGTCTACCCTCTCGGGCGTCACTGCAAACCGGCCGATATGCAAACGACTTTTTTCAGTATACCAGCGCTGTTCGGTCGGTCGTGCTCGATTGCGCCCGGGTTTTGTCATTTACGTCGAGGGGTTAGCAGCCTCGGCTCCGCCAGAGTCGCCTCTCTTCGGCTGATCTCTCACGCAGCGGTGGCAGTCCGGGCATTATCGGGGCCTCCGCCCAATGCTCGTATTACAGGTGTGTTTGTATAATCGGGCACGCCGTCGCGTAATAAAAGTGCCGGCGTGAACAACCGCTCTCGCCCGCTAGCGCGACCTGGGCGAGAGGCGGGAGCGAACGCGTGAACCGCAAAGCAGTAAAAAAAAATCAATGCCGGATAGGCGCTCGTCGGGGTTTCGAAACAGTCGTTCGCGCAGCGCGGCTACAATTTCGCGCCTTCGCCCTCTCGTGCACGCAGCCAGGAATTCCAAAGGTGCACTGAAACGAGCGGGCTTTCCCGCGCTCCGAATCCGCGACTGTGGGTGAGAGCGACCGGGGAAGGTACGCGAATGCAGTGCTTCCAGCAGTGTCCCTCACCCTCCACTTTGTATCCTCGACCGAACGCACAATCCGCAACCATTCGATCGCTGCCGCGCTAGCATGGTGTGGCACTACGCTGGAGTTTTCAAAAGCTCCATGCCGTTGGCAGCGCTGGATTAATGCCCCGATCAAGTTTCGTCCCACCTCTCACATGCCTCTCACATGCAGATGGGTAGAAAAGGAATCAAAATTTCGCAAAACCAAAAATCGATATTTTCGGAAAGAGCAAAAACGCGAAGCTGTTAAGAACGAAACAATTCTTTCCTGTTATATTCCATTGGCCCTACGCTTATTTGGTTCCCGATGGTTCTAAATCCGCATTGCCTATACATGTGCCCGTAAGGTGCCCGGAGCTAGGGGAATGAAAAGAGCCGAGGGGCTCAATTTTAAAGCGCAGCTCTGTTTGCGAACCCTCCAGGATTTTACTGACCACGGACGCCGGTCGGTGAGCACTACTACTGCTGCTGTCTTTACAGATACATTTGTGAACACATAACCAAATTTTACAAGAGGGTGGCTGATATAAGCCTTGTACTGTGACAAAGCTCGGTTTTGCACAACAAAATCTAACTTCATAAATAAAGCCTACACGTACTGTATAATGTCGGCTATAAAGCAAACCGATCTGTTGATATAATAGTGCACTACATTTCACGGACTCTGCTAGTTACTTTATTTTCTTTGTTTTCGCCACTCAGTATATGCCGCTAAGTGCTTGGCCAACCCTCTTGAGTGGGCATGTACCATTGTGTAAATTTCTTTCATATAACGTCAGTATAATGTGTTGGCCCACATATATCGCTAAAGTAAATCAATCTGCTAATAAGATGGTGTATTGAATTTCAGAAATTCTTGGATGTACTTTACTTTTGTTAATTTAGCCATTCGGTATGTGTCACTAGAGGTGTGCCCGCTCTTGGCCAATCTTTCGTAATGGTTATGTCCCATTGTGGCACAAGAAGTACACAATGTCCAAATGTTGCTTGATAGGTGTCGTATTCTTTCAGCGCATACACATGTCATCAAAAAATTGGACGCATCACTGTCGGCTGCACATCATTGAATTAACCACTTTACTTTAGCTTCGCTTCATGCGAATGCCAACATGTACGTTCGATGTGCGTATTTTCATTGTCAAAACTCTACGAAGAAACAGGTAACGAAGTGCAGTTTTCGTCATGATTCGGGGCGCTGACTTGTTTTAGTGAGGAATATTTAAAGCAGACTTTCTCCCAATGGCTGCTCGACCAATCGCGTACCAGCTTCTTAACGAAACCCAGGAAACCGCTGAATACATGACGATATAGATGCACACTCACTTCGTAGCTGCTGTTGTGGTTCGCTTATGTTTAATGATATTTTAAATTCTGGGTTTTCATAAGCACGATGTGATTATCAGGTACGTGGTAGCGGGGAACTTCGGTATGAGTTCGACCACCTGAGGTTCTTTAACGTGCACCCACAGCATGGTACACGGGCATTTTTGCATTTCCCCCATTGAAAGGATGTCGCCGTGGCCGAGACTTGATCCCCCGTCCTCGAGCTTAGCGACGCAACGCCAAAGCCACTAAGCAACCACGGCGGGTAGATTTGCGTTTTCATCTTTCAAAATTTTGTCTACGTCTTGTCTGGAATTTCGATTCCATTCTGCATGAGCTAGGTCATGAGAGGTCATTGTAATTGTGTTTAACGGACCGTGTGGAAGGTTTTCCCACTGTCCTGGCAAACGGCAACTGGCACAGAGTTCAATTTAGAGCAAAATGCGATGCACGTAAAGGCCGACGTTCACGCAAAGCTTACTGTGTGTGGAGTAATTACGGTGTTTCCAATAATTCAGCTGCGTAGATGCTCCAAAAAGTTCCACAACCCTTATACGCAATGGTTACCATTGTTGTTTGGGAACTGACAGGGGCGACTACCTCATCTTTGGTGAAAATGGGGGCACCCAATGTATTATTTCAAGCAAGGTTCTAAGGATGGAGGGCAATGGCACCATTTTCAGTAAATTACTTCTTGCTCCGCTCAGATGTCTCGCATAAGCGTTTTCTCAATGTTCGCGACGAATTAACTGTGGTATTGAACCTAAAGTTGCTTGAAATGGAGCCCATGTCAAATAAATATTAGGCGGGCAATGAATGAAATCTTGTGATTATTGCCGTTTAATCACTAAACTTTTATATTCCTAATATTGTTGTGACACAACCTTTTCTGTGTGAGCTGTCCTATGATCGAGAGATATGCTGATACTTCAACTGCGCGCCGCACTATGTGACGTCAACGGCTTCACTGCCGTTGGCTTCACTACCGGGCCATTGCTGCTCATCTACGTTAGTTCACATGGCGAGGGGAGGGAAAGTGGACCCGCTTGACATGGCCTGCTGGACACCATCTAGAGAAAAAAATGTGCGTGCTTCTGCTATCGCAAACACCAGAGACCGGCGGAGCTGGTCTCTGGTAGTGCTAAACCACACACTTATCTAACTTTCGCTGGGCTTCCCCCAGCTCCGCTAGTCTCTGGTGTCTGCGATAGAGCCACGCGTAACTTTCTTCAACTGCGAGAAAGAGCACCGCCTAAGCGAGCGCGCGGGTTTTTAACCGAGAGCACTGACGTCACATCACCCGTGTCCCCCATCGCACCCCTCCTTGTCCCCCGCTAGGCTCCGCCCACCCTCGCCGCACCCCTATGCTGCGCGATGCTATTTTTATACTCCGCTTTCCTCTCGCTGGGCTCTCTCCCCATGCGCGGCCTTCGCGCGTTCGACATCGCGGGGTAACTTGAAAGGACGCCGCCGGCCAAGCCAGCTGTGGAAGGAGAGGACGACGAACACGTGGGCGCCGCGCCACTCCTTCTCGCCCGCTATGCTTCGCCCCCCCCCCCCTCGTCGCCATGCCCTGCTTTCACTCTCACTCACCTCTTTCTCCCTTACCTCGTCGACGCAGCAGACGTCTAGAAAAACCCAGCTTGGTTTTAGCAGCTCTACTGTAAAAAAATTAATAAAATCGGGGGTTTTACCTGCCAAAACAACGATACGAATTTTAGGCATGCCTCAGTGTAGAACTCCGGATAAGTTTTGCCCTCTTGGAGTACATAACATGCACCCAATGCCTGGGACACAGGCGTTTATGCATTTCGCCCCTATCGATCTGCGACCGCTACGGCAGGGATTTGCTCCCATGCACTCTGGCGCAAAAGCTCGATGTCAAGGCCACTACGCCAACGCGGCGGGCAGTCTGACAGAAAGGTGTGGTGTGCAAGGTTGCTACACTGTTTTTTATATGTCGATACCATAGGCCAGCAGCAGACCGAAAAGTCCAACGATAAGTAAGATAAACGAATAAATAAAAAATAAAGGTAACACGTTGCGTTCTGCTAAAGCCATGTCCTGCCTCGGCATAATTGACCAGTATGACCCCAAGGTCAAGAACTTCAAATCCTATGCCGAACGCCTTGGGCAATCTGTCAGGACAAACGAGATGGCTGAAGAGAAGAAAGTGTGAGTTTCCTTCACATCAACTGGTGCAAAAT